>NC_079415.1:22166609-22394109 GCF_026213295.1 Gadus chalcogrammus | reverse complement strand
GCCGCTGTGGAGGCGGGTTTCGGGGTTTGGGTTTCACTGCTTTCGCGGCAAATTGTGGACACGATTGTTTAGGGGGGGGGGGGGGGGGGGGACTGTTGTTGACCGGGGAGGGGGGGGGACGACGACGACACGTTAGTTGAAGGGGGGGGGGGGGGGGACACGTTTGTTGAGGGGGGGGGAGACACGTTTGTAGGGGGGGGGGCACGCTCGACAACGAGAGTTGGTTTTATTGAACGCTCGACAACGAGAGTTGGTTTTTATTGAACGAGACTTCAACACGGAACAGCTGCGCGAAACGATGGTCACGTCACTCTCGGTGACGGTGTCGACAATAATGAACACACGGACAATGTTAATAGAACAACACACAACCACATAACATCCCGAACCCATTAACCCCACTTAATCCTAACAACAAAACAAGTTAACAAAAGCCCCATTTGTCAACTGAGAACCCCAATTCCCAGAATCCCCCGCGGCTCCGGAACACGGCGTAGCTTATATTAATCTTTATTATCTGAATGGGAAATGCAATATTTTAGGACAGATACACCATTAAACGCGTTTCTAATGACATTTCTAGCGAGAAATGTACATTTTCCTTACATAATCTTCAGTCAGTGAATGTGTATGATCTTTATTAATCTTTATTATCTGAATGGGAAATGCAATATTTTAGGACCGATTCACCGTTAAACGTGTTTCTAATAACATTTCTAGCGAGAAATATACTTTTTAATTGCATAATCTTCAGTCAGTGATTGTGTCTGATCTTTAGTTTTATAGTTATTAGGAGTTGATCGGCTCGCTCGCATGTTTCAACGACGTCAGGTTGCTTTCGCTAAACTAGCAGCTCACGTGCTTCCTGCGTTTGTGTTATTAAACTGTTACTTTATGTAACTTTTAATGATATCATCTTGTTAGAAACACGTATATCTGAGAGCCAACCCAGTCGCCAAAAACATACCTACGTTGACAGTGTACGTTTCGTGAACACTGGATTACGTCGCATTTCAACATAAAATAGCGTGTTATACACACACACACACGCACGCACATGCACAGACACACACACACAAGCACACACACGCACGCACGCACAGACACACAGACACACACACACACACACACACACGCACACACGCACACGGTGCATTTTGCTGCTAAAACAACAACAAAAAAATATTCCCTCAAATATTATTACTTTCAAAACGTTGGCCAAAATGGCCAATAATATCTTTTTTTTTGGGATGCTTCTAGGACATTTTGGGTGGATTTTGAACGGTATGTGGGGGGCAAGTTTTTTGCAGGACCTGGCAACCCTGTGCTGTTGCCCGAGATCTGGATCCACTGGATCCAGACGGCACCACAGCGTGGTGCCGTCTCCTTTTGACCTTTTGACCCCAGACTTCTGGGGGAATAGCTGAATCAATTCATTAGTCAATCAGAAGCATGTAAATATCTTTCCGGTGGGGTAAGAGGACGAACAAGGTGTCCTTCAACATCTACGCTTCCAGGCGATTGCAACGGTGCCACACATGAGCATATTCGAACATGTTTAATGGTAGTAATTAGCTGTCGAAATTGGAGGCCTTAATCAATACTGAGCAGCTATTGATTTGCTTCCCGATAAAGATTTGTCACAAATGACATGTTATTTAGCATCTACACGTTGAGCTGAGTCCAATGACACCAAGAACGACACTCTAGCTAATGGTAACATGTATTTTACATGGTACACCTAGGTCTAGGACATGATCTCGGTGTAGCAAGAGGCCGAGCTTGATCTCATTGGACTCAGCTTAACGTGTAGATGCTAATTAACATGTAATTTGTCAAAAATCTCCATCGGGAAGCAAATCTATAGCTGGTCATTATTGATAAAGGCCTCCAAAATCGACAGCTAATTACTACCCCGAAACATATTCAAATATGATCATGTGTGGCACTGTTGCAATCGTCTCGAAACGTAGATGTCAAAGGACACCTTGTTTGCTCTGTTGCACCACCGGGAACATATTTTCATACTTCTAATGGATTGATTCATATTTTAAGGTTCTCGGAGTGAGACTTTAAGTGGCTGCAGCAGAAGTGTTGAGACGAAAGATGATATCAAGAGATTTATAGAATATTCCCATTCACATTATGATTCTTCGTCGTAACATCCGACCAAACATCCTTCACATTCACAGAGCGAAGATTATGAAAGTCCAGGCTCAGCAAGTGCTCCATCTCGTTGCACCTGCACCCAGCGGCTCGCTTGCAAGATTTTGGCCTGAAGTTCTTCCCAGACCAACACCCTAGCCATCCAACATGCATATCTGAGAATCAGGCCTCTCTTTAATAATGACAAAAAGTTATGAGAGAAACACACATTAACTTTTTGTTATCTCATAAGCGGCGTGGTGCCGGCTCCTTTTGACCTTTTGACCCCCGACTTCAAAAACGTGGCCACAGGCCAGCTGTGTCTACACACCTTTAGCCACAAATGTACACCTCCATCCCACAAAAAATGGGGACTAGAAACTAACCTCTGTCTTATGTACATTTACTGTACTGTTGGAGGTCACGCCCCTTTGCCGACCTTTTCGAGATAGCTAGGGATGCTAAAATGTTTACACACATTTCCCGGGGCCCCGTGTACGACATATCCGAGATTTGGAGTTCTAACCCTTAGAGAAAAAAAGTTTTCCCAAATGGAGTGTCATTTGGACAAAGCCCCTCAGAAGTGTAGCCTACCGCCCTGAAATTTTAATACCTTATTCTAGGGCCTAACTGGGACCTCCGCACCGAAACTTGGCCCGGTCGGACCCCGAGGGGAGGAAGGGGGGGCCCTTCCTGCCCGAGACTTGGCCCGGTCAGACCCCGAGGGCAGGCCCCCCCTTCCTGCCCTCTCGGTCCGACCGGGCCAAGTTTCGGTGCGGGGGTCCCAGTTAGGCCCTAGAATATGGTATTCAAATTTCAGGGCGGTAGGACCTTCCTATCTCAAAAACTTTTTTTCCACCACATTCTGAACCATTAGGTCTCGCAGGCAACACTTCTGAAGGGGCTTTGTCCAAATGACAGTCCATTTGGGAAAACTTTTTTTCTCTATGGGCTAGAACTACAAATCTTGCATATGTCGTTCTCGGGGCCCCGGGAAATGTGTGTCAACATTTTAGCATCCCTAGCTATCTCGAAAAGGCTGGAAAAGGGGCGTGACCTCCAACAGTACAGTCAATGTACATAAGACAGAGGTTAGTTTCTAGGCCCCATTTTTTGCGGGATGGAGGTGTACATTTGTGGCTTAATGTGTGTAGACACCGCTGGCCTGTGGCCACGTCTTTGAAGTCGGGGGTCAAAAGGTCAAAAGGAGCCGGCACCACGCCGCTTATGAGATAACAAAAAGTGAATCTGTATTTCTCTCATTACATTTTGTCATTATTGAAGAGAGGCCTGATTCTCAGATATGCATATTGGACTGTTAGGGTATAGGTCTGGGAAGAACTTCAGGCCAAAATCTTGCAAGCGAGCCGCTGGGTGCAGGTGCAACGAGATGGAGCACTTGCTGAGCCTGGACTTTCATAATCTTCGCTCTGTGAATGTGAAGGATGTTTGGTCGGATGTTACGACGAAGAATCATAATGTGAATGGGAATATTCTATAAATCTCTTGATATCATCTTTCGTCTCAACACTTCTGCTGCAGCCACTTAAAGTCTCACTCCGAGAACCTTAAAATATGAATCAATCCATTAGAAGTATGAAAATATGTTCCCGGTGGTGCAACAGAGCAAACAAGGTGTCCTTTGACATCTACGTTTCGAGACGATTGCAACAGTGCCACACATGATCATATTTGAATATGTTTCGGGGTAGTAATTAGCTGTCGATTTTGGAGGCCTTTATCAATAATGACCAGCTATAGATTTGCTTCCCGATGGAGATTTTTGACAAATTACATGTTAATTAGCATCTACACGTTAAGCTGAGTCCAATGAGATCAAGCTCGGCCTCTTGCTACACCGAGATCATGTCCTAGACCTAGGTGTACCATGTAAAATACATGTTACCATTAGCTAGAGTGTCGTTCTTGGTGTCATTGGACTAGGTGTCATAGCTCAACGTGTAGATGCTAAATAACATGTCATTTGTGACAAATCTTTATCGGGAAGCAAATCAATAGCTGCTCAGTATTGATTAAGGCCTCCAATTTCGACAGCTAATTACTACCATTAAACATGTTCGAATATGCTCATGTGTGGCACCGTTGCAATCGCCTGGAAGCGTAGATGTTGAAGGACACCTTGTTCGTCCTCTTACCCCACCGGAAAGATATTTACATGCTTCTGATTGACTAATGAATTGATTCAGCTATTCCCCCAGAAGTCTGGGGTCAAAAGGTCAAAAGGTGCCGCTGTGGTGCCGTCTGGATCCAGTGGATCCAGATCTCGGGCAACAGCACAGGGTTGCCAGGTCCTGCAAAAAACGTGCCCCCCACATACCGTTCAAAATCCACCCAAAATGTCCTAGAAGCATCCCAAAAAAAAAAGATATTATTGGCCATTTTGGCCAACGTTTTGAAAGTAATAATATTTGAGGGAATATTTTTTTGTTGTTGTTTTAGCAGCGAAATGCACCGTGTGCGTGTGTGCGTGTGTGCGTGTGTGTGTGTGTGTGTGTCTGTGTCTGTGTGTCTGTGCGTGCGTGTGTGTGCTTGTGTGTGTGTGTCTGTGCATGTGCGTGCGTGTGTGTGTGTGTATAACACGCTATTTTATGTTGAAATGCGACGTAATCCAGTGTTCACGAAACGTACACTGTCAACGTAGGTATGATTTTGGCGACTGGGTTGGCTCTCAGATATACGTGTTTCTAACAAGATGATATCATTAAAAGTTACATAAAGTAACAGTTTAATAACACAAACGCAGGAAGCACGTGAGCTGCTAGTTTAGCGAAAGCAACCTGACGTCGTTGAAACATGCGAGCGAGCCGATCAACTCCTAATAACTATAAAACTAAAGATCAGACACAATCACTGACTGAAGATTATGCAATTAAAAAGTATATTTCTCGCTAGAAATGTTGTTAGAAACACGTTTAACGGTGAATCGGTCCTAAAATATTGCATTTCCCATTCAGATAATAAAGATTAATAAAGATCATACACATTCACTGACTGAAGATTATGTAAGGAAAATGTACATTTCTCGCTAGAAATGTCATTAGAAACGCGTTTAATGGTGTATCTGTCCTAAAATATTGCATTTCCCATTCAGATAATAAAGATTAATATAAGCTACGCCGTGTTCCGGAGCCGCGGGGGATTCTGGGAATTGGGGTTCTCAGTTGACAAATGGGGCTTTTGTTAACTTGTTTTGTTGTTAGGATTAAGTGGGGTTAATGGGTTCGGGATGTTATGTGGTTGTGTGTTGTTCTATTAACATTGTTCGTGTGTTCATTATTGTCGACACCGTCACCGAGAGTGACGTGACCATCGTTTCGAGCAGCTGTTCCGTGTTGAAGTCTCGTTCAATAAAAACCAACTCTCGTTGTCGAGCGTTCAATAAAAACCAACTCTCGTTGTCGAGCGTGCCCCCCCCCTACAAACGTGTCTCCCCCCCCCCTCAACAAACGTGTCCCCCCCCCCCCCCCCCCTTCAACTACCGTGTCGTCGTCGTCCCCCCCCCCCCCCCACAATCGTGTGTCGCCCCCCCCCCTCAACAAACGTGTCTCCCCCCCCCCCCCCCTCCCCGGTCAACAACAGTCTCCCCCCCCCCCCCCCCTAAACAATCGTGTCCAAAATTTGCCGCGAAAGCCGTGAAACCCAAACCCCGAAACCCGCCTCCACAGCGGCACACGTGGATACTGTAGGTATAACACGCTATTTTTTACGTTGAAATGCTACGTATCCAGTGTTCATGGAAACGTACACCACTGACGTTTTTTCTTGGCGACTGGGTTGGAATATAAGACTTTTAGGACCACTTATAAGAAATGTGCTAACTATTTATTGTGAAACCGGAAGTTCTGTTTATGAAAGTGGATGATGACTTGCCGACTATGCTTGACAAAGTGTTTTACGAACATTTCGTAAACTGAAAGCACAGAAAAAATGGATAAGAGGAAAAGGTCAGAACTGGAGGACGACTCTTCTGGTAAGTTTAAGAATGTAATGCTATAGTAACGTTAGCTGGTTCTAGCTAGCTAGCTGTTTGCTAGCAAACTTTTTTGGCTTACATTACTTTCTTTCAGAGGCTTTGGCGCGCTAATGTTGAGCTAACGTTTAGCTTATGTTATCATAATAAACTAGGTAACCAAACGTATCTAATTCTAACAGTTGTGTCATGAATCCATGTATAAATGGCTTAAATGCCTGTATGCTGTCTATTGTGGTCAATGTTCTTTGTGTTCCTTTATACAGTAACAAGAAGTACTTCCGCTGAATTGTAATTTCCCTTCAGTACTACGTCTGGGTTTGCGGTAGTTTCCTGGGTTTTCTCCGTCCAAATTTTGTGCGTTCAATCAGCGAACAGGGGGAGTGGCTGAGAACAATGACGTTACAGTCAGCTCTCGTTGATGACATCTTCACGCACAGTGTTTGGTTTGTTTACAGCCTTCGCGCAACGTGATTCCCGGCCAAACGTTAGCGATTGGTTATGGCAGATCCAGAGTGGCACTGGGCAGATCCAATAGTTTTAAACTTCAACAGACACCCGCCTTCAAGTGAGTTAACGTTAGACAATTGAGTGGGTCCAGACTCTCTGTGCAAATGAAATTAAGTACGAGAGTCTGGTAGGACCAGGGCCCAATTTCCCGAAAGCATCGTTAGCCTAAGTCAGGGATGGGCAACTTTCATGATAAAGAGGGCCACATTTTTCATCATAACCATCGGAGGGCCACATGACTGCACACTTCAACTAAACGTGAGGTGAGAGAAGCTACACAATTTGAATTTGGTAGATATGATTTCCTGTATTCTGGTGCATTTTGGGGATGGCCACTACCTAAAAAATCATCCAGAATCATAACCTATGTACGGTATGTTAATTGAACCAACATACATTCATTTCATGTTTTCCATGCTCAAACAGCCACATGAATGGTCAGTATTTTAAAATTGTATCAGTGCAAAGGGCTCACATACATCATCATTCAATGAAGTCAAAAAACTGAAAAACAACAAGCAGTTGTAGTAGTTGTAGTGGCGACTTAAGTGGATATCTTTAATGACTGATATCGCTTCTAAGCAAACTAGACGCATGGGTTTGCCTTCGAATTCTATGAATTCTTCTCATCTTTCTTGACCGAGTTTTCTGTAACTCGATCAATTATTATTATTCTTTTTTTTATTTTATTTTTTTATTATGTGTGGGCCTGACTGAGTGAGGATGCGGGCCGCACTGAGTGAGGATGCGGGCCGCATGCGGCCCGTGGGCCACCAGTTGCCCATCCCTGGCCTAAGTGGATCGTGAAGTGCGTCGTACGAGCATCGTACAGTTTTCACACCGTTTCCCGAAAGCATCGTTGGTAATGAACGTCGTGAAAACGCTCGTAGCTAACGAGTGCTCCAGGGTACTCTCGTAGGACGTTAAGAGCATCGTTAGCCTACTATAGAGTGAACTCATTATTGCATGCGGGTGTCTTGAATGAAAACATTCGGGAGTATGCAACAATACAAAGTATTCTAAAGAGGTCAGAGACTATGTGCACAGCCCCGCCTTCCACAAGCAGTGAACCAAGAAACCCCGCACCGGACGAACGGGGATTTGACTCCTTCGGTTTTATACAGGAAACTTGAGATAAGAAGGTGAAATCGCCGGGCGTGCCAAGCTGCGACCAAACTGGCTCGACAGTGTAGAAAGACCTATAGCCAGGGTTCGAGTTAGGTGGGAGCCAGTGGGAGCAGAGCTCCCATAGAGAGAGGTCTGGCTCCCATGAAAGCAGTCAACTCAAATATATGTGGGGGTCTCGGAAAATACAGCAGCATAATATTGTAATTACAAATAGAGCTATTTTCCCTTCCACATGCAGAGTTATATTGACGTTAAGTGGGATTGTAGAACGCCGGTCATTATTGGGAAAGTAAGCCCAGACAGGGCGAACCGGACACCGATTCGAAACGGAGGTGCTTCGATAATTTATTATTTATTTTCGACAATGAGCGGCTAATTGCCAAACGAAAAAATAACTTCACAAGGTGTTTTTTTTTACAATTTATTTGTTACCAACTTGCCATACGTAGTGTTGATCAGCAGTGAAATAGTTAGCCAAAGACGTTGACATCGCTTAGCAACCGAAGAAGCTGGCGTTGTTGTGAAGGGCCCATGCAAGTGAACGGAGCGTTCCACGGCATTGAGAAGAGCCGTGTCATAATAGCCCATATTTGCGTCCTATATCCCCCCCACCGTCAACAACTTTAAGAGACCCCCACAGAGATGGAATCATAACTCGAACCCTGCCGATAGCCTACTTCATCCTGCCCAACAATATGGGCAGGATCTAGAGACCAAGCTCTCCTAATCGGTTCAGCAATAGGTTTGATTGTAATGTATGAATGGAACGTTGCATTTTTTATGTCTAAAAATATTCTATACTAGAGAGCCAATGCCATCTTATGCAGAATCAGATAAAGTTGGCTCTCTTGCTGCGCAAAATATATGTTTAAAAAATCAGCACATTAAGATAAATGTATATTGTCACACAAGCTATTTTGGATTTTTGTAATATGGAATTATTTCAGGGGGGGAAATGCCGTGAATAAATGTATGCACGGTGCGTTCAGGATTAGGACTGATATATAGGTCGGCCTAGGCCTAATCAATTGTGTTTTAATATCTTTAGCATTCATATTATTGCAATCTATTCTTTTCGTAGGCTACTCTGCGGTTGGCCTTGATGGGGAGAATTTTTAACCCCATTTTCCTGCGACATTCCTGCGTCCCCCCCTGCGTCATAGCCCATTTCAGCACCATGTCAGTGGACAGGTACAATCCTACGATCGTCGTGAGTGCAGCGAATGCGCGTTCACGTTAAGAGGAGTTTCGGGAAACTCTCCAAAGAAATTAACGATGGTTCGAAAGATCCATCGGGAGAATGATCGTACGAGCGAAGATCCATCGTTATCGGGAAACGGGGCCCTGTCCTACTATGTGGTAGTAACAACACATATCTAACAAAAAATTAATATTTTGCACCAGCTATTTTATTTGAATTTTTTAAAAATCCCATTCAATTCCTATGGAAAACCGCTTTTTGCTCAATAGCTTCCGAGTTATGGGACCCAGAGGCCCCAGACCAATGTAGACCTGTCCGACTATGTGGTAACAACACACACCTCACTAAAAATTAATATTTTGCACCTCCAATTTTATTTGAATTTTTTAAAAATCCCATTCATTTCCTATGAAATTGCTTTTTGCTCAATAGCTTCCGAGTTATGGGACCCAGACACCCCAGACCAATGTAGACCTGTCCGACTATGTGGTACTAACAACACACACATCACTAAAAATTAGTAATTAATACTTTTTATTCTGGGTGGAAAATATGATATTTTAGCATAGTTACACCATTAAAAGTGTTTATGTAAACATTTATAGCAAGAAATGTGCATTTTACTTTCATAATCGTCGCTCGGCGAATGTGAAGGATGTTTGGTTTGAAAGTTATGACGAAGAATATTTCATTCGTCTCCACGTAATTATAATAACATGGTTGATATGATGGTTGCTATGGACGCTGAAACCAGCAGCTCGCATGCCGTTTAAATCATGGGTATAAAACCATTGTCATTGCTGGTTATGTAAGGGATAATATATAGAACGCCGGCCATTATCGCCTTCAGGCGATAATGGCCGGCGTACAGGCATCCCGGGCTCACGAAAATGTGATCAGGTACACGTATTTTCTAAATGTTCTTGTCAAAAAGCACAATTTTCAAACTCATGCATATCAATTGGAAGTATTTGTCATGTCACTAAGCACGACTTCCATCTAAGGTTCTGTCCGGGAGCGTTCTCCCTATTGTCCCTTAAGGAGCTCCGTACAGAACATTTATTGTTAAAAATTGTCTGTGATAACTAAGAATACGACAGCTTTTGGCCACCCGTTTCTACTTTCACCTTTGATTCTGAGAAATTGTGACAATTCACGGATATATTAAATGCAGGTGCGCTGCTCTGTAGGCAAACCGCGATGGAAAAAAGGGTAGATGCTTCATCTGTTATTTTTAGAATTGTATGTCTTGATGTTTTATCTAGCCATCTATTGTCTTGTTTTTGGCTATGTGAATGAAAGTCTGCGTCGCAAGTCCAGTGTCGCGAGCGGACGTTGCCATGACATCTAGAAATCATACCGTATTTAATGGGTTATTATCATTAATATTGATGTGTAGGGGTTGATTATAACATGTGAATAATATTGTTTATACCACGGTCATATTCTGATTGGCAGCAGGGCGTGCATTAACTACTTAGCAGACACCTGCTAAGTAGTTCCAGTCAGTGTTTCGATTCTCTGCCCGAGCCCGAGCCCAGGCCGATATTTCCCACCACCATCCTCGGGCCGGACCTTTGATCGAGCGTTTTTATTTTTATTTTATCATTGGTTTATTGGCCTAATCTGAGGAGAAATACTCTTAAATAAATACTATGGCAGAATTATTATTATTATTATTATTATTATCATTCAACTTGAACATGTGTTTTTAAAGTATTGAGTGGTGGAGGGATGACGTATGTTGGCCAACCCGGAAGTGAGCGTCCCCCGGGGTTCCCTTGACAAAAAGCCAACGGCCTTTTCCATTGGATTTTGGATTATTGCCGAAAAATTTTCATCTTTGAAGCACCTCCTCAAAAACGGAAAATAAATTAATTAATAAAAATAACCGTGCTCCAAAGAACGAAATGTAAACCAATGCATTCTGAATGGGAGTGTTTCTCCGATTTTTCCATGCTACAAAGAACGAAATGTAAACCCATGCAAATAAAGACTTGATGGTCATAATAATTTAAACATCATTAATCTCCTGAGTGTGTATTTTTTTCAACGGGGCTGCATCCAGTCACTTAATAATAATAATAATAATACATTCAATTTAGAGGCGCCTTTCAAGGGACCCAAGGTCACCTTACAGAGCATAAAGTCATCATAAATTGTTTAAAACAAGACACTGTGGGAAAAAAAAGGGGGGGGGCCCCCTTCCTCCCCTCGGGGTCTGACCGGGCCAAGTTTCGTTGCGGGGGTCCCAGTTATTCAAGGTATTCAAATTTCAGGGCGGTAGGACCTTCCTATATCAAAAACAGTTTTTCCACCACATTCTGAACCAACACACTCCGAGAATTTCAAATACCGACTGTTGGCATAGGCACTTTAGCGTCGGTGACTGACGGGAACGGTACCCTTTGCCGTCGGTCGGTGATGGGAAAGGTACCCTTCGGCGTCTTATGCAGACGGAAAGGGGGAGGTTCAGCAGCCCATGCACTCCTGTATTAACCCGACTATGTGTTTTATAGACGCTGTGAGCATCTTTCCTGTTGGATAGTTTTTAGGATATTTTTCTGTGAAAATGGCGGACATACTTTTTATTCTGGGTGGAAAATATGGTATTTTAGCATAGTTACGCCATTAAAAGTGTTTATGTAAAAAAAAATAGCGAGAAATGTGCATTTTACGAATGTGCGAATATGAAGGATGTTTTGTTTGATAGTTATGACGAAGAATATTTCAGTCGTCTCCACATAATGATTATAACATGGTTGCTATGATGGTAGACAGATGTTTCAATGACGTCAGGTTGCTAGGGACGGGCTGAAAGACGCCGTGGGCACCTGTCCCATTGGAAGTCAGAGGACTTATCCCGGTAGTAGTGTAATGTCAGTTTTTAGGTTTTTACCCTAACGATGATTTAAAAAAAATATCTGACGTTTCTTGCCCTTAACACAGCATTGTATCCTTGTTAATTACACAAGCCAATGTTACGTACATCTGTTTCCGGATTTTCCAACCGTCGTCCTTGGCGGAAGTTGCAGTTTTCGCTTTACCTCAGGTAAGAGCACACATTGAATGGTTAAGACACTAAAAATAAGAAGTAGGACTAAAAACGACGCCACAAAGATAGTATCAGCCCAAATGTAGTGGATAGCCCGTTTAGATCTGTACAGCAGCAATTTAATTTGACAGATTTATTTAAGGCACTATCCTGTCATAAATGTGCACAGACGTATTTTAGCCAGCTAGTAGCCTATCCGAGCCCTACAGCCAGCTAGTAGGGCTACAGGATGAAAAAGGCTGCGTCTTTAAATGTAAACTTTATTTTGGTGTACATTTATTTGAAGAGCCTTGCATAAACTATATTGACCGTTGCTATGAACAAGAAACATGTTTCCTAAATCTTTAAATCATGTCACGATGTAATCTTTAATGTGGTGTGTGATGGCTACCTTGCATCAATGACTGAGATGTGCTTTGATTTCCTATGCATCAAAATAGACATTTCATACACAACTGAATTTGTTTTGTTATATTTGCAATTTCATTTTAATAAAATAAAAAGTCCATAGGGTAATCCTGTTAGACATTTGGCTAATTATATGGTCAGCAATATTTTATGATGGTATTGATACCATTGTTGCCTTTTCCCACTGGCAGCCCTAGCCTACATCCAGATGGGATACTTAACCTAATTGCCATTTGTCTTTGAATGTATATTTACAATGTGCATCAATAAAATAAAAACATTTTAACTGGTGAATCTTTTTACTATGACAAGTATTGACTGCATATTATAGCTTCTATCACTCCAATTGCAATAGGACCAATGTATATGAATGAAACAACGTACCACTTGTAGTATTTTATACTGTAATGAACTGACGGCAAACATTTCACTATCATTTGCAGAATGACAAAGCAAAAAACGAGGCTGTGCCCTTCCTGCCGGGCCCCAAATTTGCTGAGGAGGAAGACCTGTGCAAGTTGTGTCTGCCCTCTTCAGCAGAGTGGCAAAGATCTGCAAAGTTGGGCAAAGTCTGTGAAGGTCAACAAAAACTCACACAGGACCTTGGAGTCGGCCCATGTATCGGTGAGTTTTAATCCCTTCAATGTAACAAGGGGTTTGCCCTCTTACACATTTACATAATGATAATTCTTTGATCAAAAACTACCTTTAGGGTTGTAACAAATCATGGTTATTTCTTTATCATTGATTCATATGCTACTAAAAATAATGTTCATAATATCTAAATATTTTGTGACTGAATGCATAAAGCTTCGCTGCTAAGAGCTGAGCATGAAGTTGAAGCTTTTGTTTTGGTGTTATACTTATTTGTCAAGTCACTGTGTAATTCCATATACTTCTTCATCCTATACCTTGCAGGTTACCAGACTAAATGCTCTTGGTTACTGTCCTTTGCTATTTGTGGGACGACATGGTCGAAAAGGAGAGATCAACAGGGACATGGTTCACCATATCCCGGTCAATGATGAAGTGGTGCGGGAAATTCTTAAAAAAATGGGCAAGCTATATGAGCACCTGCTGAAGAGTAAGATCATCTTAGTTCAAAATGATTACATTATACTTTTTTATCCCATAGTGTATTGGTTAATAGGTGCTGTTTCACTACATTCATCTAATATAAATATACTCCAGTACATACTGTCTATACCAGGGGTCTCAAACTCGCGGCCCGCGGGACGATATTTTGTGGCCCCCTACTTGATATCAAATTTAAGTGTTACTGCGGCCCGCACGTTTTAATTTTATTATTATTATTTTTTTTTTTTTGCCGAGTCGCTGCTGCGCTTGCCCGTTGGCCTCATTTATAAAGCTCGCTGCGCACAAAAACCTTGCATAAGACGGAGGTGAAATGTGTGTGTGTGTGTGTGTGTGTGTGTGTGTGTGTGTGTGTGTGTGTGTGTGTGTGTGTGTGTGTGTGTGTCCAGTGGGAGATGAAATATCGACGTGTGAAAGAGTGTTTTGTATCAAGTTGAGGCCGACACATATTAATCGAAATGTATATATCATAAGTTAAACATGTATTAAAAAAAAATCGGGTTGAAATCGGGCTCGGGCTCATAATTACAGTTAATGTGTCGGGCCGGGGCGGGCTCGTACAGAACGTGCACGGGCCGGGTCGGGCTTGACACACATTTATAAAAAAATATATATATAAAGCCCTGGGCTTTATATATATATATATTTTTTTTAAACAAAGCCTTTGCTGTGAAAGGGTTGTGACCCTTCCGGAGGGGCTTGTTGTCAAGTTTGCTAACGCGAATAAGCAACATTAGTCGCTTGGTTGAAACGTGATTCCGGAGTGACACAAAGTGGAAGGAAAATATATCCCGTTCTCCAGCCCCAGTCATGTCTTTCTCAAAACCTGCCGTGAAGAGAAAGGTTAGTGACGAGCAAAGACTATTTCAGGAATATAAATTTATATCGAAATTTATACATCATAAGTTACACATTCGGGTTGAAATCGGGCTCGGGCTCATAATTACAGTTAATGTGTCGGGCCGGGCCGGGCTCGTACAGAACGTGCACGGGCCGGGTCGGGCTTGACAGACACCCACACACACACACACACACACACACACACACACACACACACACACACACACACACACACACACACACACACACACACACACACACACACACACCAACGTTTGCGGTGAAAAATGCTTATGCACATTTCACCTCACAAGGTTGTTGGCGCAGCAAGCTTTATAGAAAATATGGTAACACTTTCTATGAAGCCCAGCGTTGTAAGGCCCTATAAGGACATTATAAGGGCCTTAATAATGACTTATAGCGATTGCTACAATGACTTATAGCTACTTTATAACTACGTATAATGTCTTCATGATGACTCATAATCACCTTTATGATACTACATTATATCAGTTCATTATGAATGGTTATAATTAAAGACGGAATAATGCATTATAAATATGTGACTGTCGGGTAACACTTGCTATGAAGCCTGCCTTTATAAGGTCCTATAGGGACATTTATGATGACGTTTAAAAGTAGCTATAAGTCATTGTAGCACTCTTTATAACTATGTTTAGCATCTCCACAATGACTCATATCCACTGCTCTGAAACGTTATGTCAGTTAATTATAAATGGTTATAATCTAAGGTAAAATGATGCATTATAAATGTGATCATAGGTTTGTGTGGGTAATCATGAATCCTATGAAGCCTGCATATATGAAGCACTATAAGAACATTCATAATACCTTTAAAAACTAGTTAAGTCATTGTGGCACTCATTATAACTATGTATATAGGTCTTCACGGCACATCATAACCACCTTTGTGATATATTATGATTATTCATTAATGGTTATTAGTATGGTGACTAGGCTGCTATACAGACATAGAATATTATAGACTTTTAGAAGATCCTATAAGTGGACTTTGTCAGCTTTAAGTAAAGTGACAAAAGGGTGGTGTTGTTATGAACAGATATAAGATTCTATAAGTGTACTTTGTCAGCTTTAAGTAAAGTGACAAAAGGGTAATGTTGTTTTAAACAGATATAAGATTATTATAAGATAAAAGAGAAGATAAGGCATTATGAACTTGTTAATAGTTCTGACAGTAAATACAACAGGATACAGATGAAAACCCTTTTATCTAAATCAGCACTGGCTGAACATAGCCCAGAACATAGTATTGTAAGGGTGTTTAAAATAAAAAAAACAGCAAGCCTGCTGTAGACAACTTTGATGTGACTTTGATGTGAAATTTTAATGGACGGCCATCGGGAGCAAGTCCCCATCCGTTTTCATCTTGCTTATTTTATCTTTAATTTCTGGTGTCACAAGTGAACGGCACCTAGCAATAAAGGTGGAGAGTGACTCCACTCGCTCATTCCAGCTGATGGACTCGAACACTTCTGGTGCTGCCAGATGCAGTTCTGCCACAATGGCAGTCCTCGCCACCGTGTTTCGGTCCACCCCGACAGCATCGAATGCTGCCTTCATGGACTTCCCTCTTCTGAATGCTTCCAGGGCGGCCACATATCTTAAAATAACCCCTTTGGTGTTCCGAACTAAACAAAAAGAGGCATAAGAAGAAAAAGGTACATGTTCATCTACCTGAAATAGTAACTCACAACACCATTCAGAACTTGATTGTAAATTACGGCAAAGCCATCACTTCCCAAAATTGTTCTTTTTTAAAGCCACAGCACACCCTTGCATTGCATTTTATACAAAAACATTAATTTCTATCAAACCCATTCTGTTCTTACTGAAACTAATGTGAAAACATATGCCTCATATGGTTTTGAATGGTAAAATAAGAAGAGCAAAGCTGCCCTCACTTATTCCCTCTGAAAAATGATGAATTCTCTCTTCCTTACAATTTGTTACAGGTTGCCTTCTTGTCTTTTTTATATTGATACTTACCCCAGTGTCCTCTGCCTTACCTGGTGTAGTAATATCATTGTCTACACAACACAGAATTTCTCTTTTTAGTAACCTTGCTTGGTCTTATCACTACTTACTCAGAACACGGCTGTGTGAAGGGCCTTCGGAGTCTAGCTGCTGCTCCAGTTGAGTTGATTTACAAAATGTTTTAAGCTTTTGCTTTCCTTTTTTTTTTTTGGGTGCCTCCACAGACGAATCGGACAAGGAAGACACGAGGTCTTGGGTACTTTCAAACGAGCTTGAGGAATTTTTAACTTCTGAAAAACAATCAAGAAATATTTAGTAGCAGGAATTACCAAGGTTACATCATATTAAACTGACCACTGCACAATGATGTTGTAAGTAGTTTACCGGCTTGATTCCTAATTTTCTTATTTTTCATTTTATCTAGTAGGATGGCATCTTTCCTTGCCAGCTCGTCATTGAAGTTGGCGTCTTCCTTGGCCAGCTGCTCCTGGTAGTAAGCATCTTTCTTGGTGAGCTCCCCCTGGAGGTAGATCTTGTCTTTTTTTAGCACATCGATCATCTCCTCTTTCAAATGAACTTTCTCCCTCTCAGCCTCCAGCTTTACTTTTAACATCTCAATCTCATGCAGCGCTGTTGGAGCAGGTGCATCTGCAAAATAGAATTGCTGTGAAATACTCTTAGAGGAACTGAAAACACCTTGTCTTGTCAACTTCCAATCGTGCATGGTCTGCACAAAGGGAGGGTCCACAGCTGGGGACGGTTACATTCCTAACACCTAAGAACAGCTTATCTACCGTTAATTTTGTTTTATTTGCCAGAGCCGATTCAGGCTAACCTGTTATTTCATGTCAAACCACAGCATGTTACTTATTTTAGTAAAACTTACGAGTTGGTGAGGAGGTCAACGCGGTGCCGTTGCTGGCTCCCGCTACTCCAGTGGCTGCACGTGTTCTTTTCTTGCTCATTTCTGCAGGGATGGCATAGTTAATATTAGCTAGCGAACCCGGTGAAGCACAACACTTTTTATTCAAAAAGTTAGTTTGCTACAAACAGAATCAACTAGAACCTTATTATGTACCTTCCGTATTTACCACATTTTCGATATTGATAAGTCAATCACATGATGCCATCCTATTCGATAGACTACTGTATTGAGGATAATCAATTGAAAGCTAGATAGATACGTTAGCTAGCCAGCTAAGCTAACTGAGGTGGTTCGGGCATCTGGTAAGGATGCCCACTGGGCGCCTTCCTTGGGAGGTGTTTCAGGCACGTCCAGTGGGGAGGAGACCTCGGGGAAGACCCAGGAATAGGTGGAGAGATTATATCTCAACACTGGCCTGGGAACGCCTCGGGATCCCCCCGTCACAGTTGGTCAATGTGGCCCGGGAAAGGGAAGTCTGGGGCCCCCTGCTTGAGCTGCACCCCCCGCGACCCGACCCCGGATAAGCGGACGAAAATGAGATGAGAGCCAGCTAGTTTGACAAAGATAGTTTATAAGGGGCAAGCTTACACTAATTAAGAAAACTGATTAATATTGTCTTGTCAAACATTTCGAAATCCTATACTGCTAATACGAATAATAATACTGTAGAAGCAACTATCTGTAAACTCTTACCTTCTCAGTCCTACGTCTTCTACCTTGAGCGTGCTCTCAGGTCTGAAAGCTGTATTACCATCGACGTTTGCTTGACTGGTTGACGAACAGATTTCATTGGTCCAAAAGCGCGCGTTGTCAAAGTTATGCTTTCATGTAGACAACTTTAATATTTCGACGTTTCTGCAACTGATGTGTAGGTATCAATGAAAAATGTCAATTAAAAATGAAGTTTGTCGCATTTTACGGGCACAAAACACGTTGCTCAACAAAAGAGAACTGGTATTGTGGATGCAAAAGAAGGGGCTTTTGCTGCGCTCTATGATTTGCAACAAATGCAAAGTGTCTATGAAACTTTTGAAAATATCTCGCCAAGATGGATTCCAATGGTGAGTAGCCTATTCTCATTGCCTATTATTTTTATATTTTGCTGTTTTTTTTCATTTATTTCTTGATTTACATTTATTTGATTTAAAACCACGACTTGCAGGAATTGCAAGAATCGCTCTTGTAGAGGGACTTCGTCTGTTCGTAAGGGGACCATATTCTACCATTCACGCAGATCATTGCAGAATCATCTGGAATTCATCTACAGGTTTGGATAGACATGCACATCAAACCTGATATCCAACATCTGATGATTTTTAAAAAAAAAAGGAAAAATGGAAATTGTTTGGAATTGCCATTTGTTAGAGCCCTACTTTCATTTGTTGTGGTATAACCAAGGATAGCTTACCCATAGCCCAAAACCAATTTCTTCAGCCATTAAACCATTGACTAGGTTAAGGAAACACAACCATGTCCAACTGTGTAGTCTTTTGTACATTTCTTATTGACTTCCATTTATCTTCAGGTTTGTAGTAGGCTAATAGGCTAATCATTTGCCTAGTAACGGGGACGCTGGCGAGTCTAACGCCGCTCTGTATGGCTTGTTTTTATTCAGTATATCCAATATTTCTCACGATTGCATTGAACATTTTGTCGTTTTTTTTGGTCTTTAGTAGTTTAGCTAAGTTTACTTGTTATATATAGTCACTTTTCGCTATTGTCAGTGCGCCCGTTTTCTTTATTTTTACGTGTTTTATACGTGAGGTCGTACGTTGGTGGACGCTGTTGCCTTTTGAACGCTGTTGCTGCTGCTGCTCACCGGAACGTCATTCTGAACATTATTTTTTCGCGATTTTCTTTTTCTTTCTAGTCTTTTAACTTTTTAATCAGTTTTCTTTTGCTTACTTTCAACACCTTCTGTCTGAAACCCTTCTGGACCTCGGATCGGACTACAAAGTTAAGTTAAGTAACTGCGCCAGTTTTCTTTATTTATTTATTTATTTCTGAACGTTAAACGTCTGCGTGTTTTGTTTTGTGTTTTGTGCGTGGAGTCGTGCAGCTGTTGGTGGATGACACCTGCTGGCCGGCTAGACTGCTGTTAACCCCCGGCGCCGTCCAACTGGCTTCCCCGTCTCCAGCGTAGCTACAACCGGCTTGCTCCACTCCTCTGCCTCCGCCGTGCTCGCTCTGTGGCTTCACCATAATCGCCTGGATCTACCGCTGGCTTCTTCCGACTTCACAACCTGTGGATTTTAACCTGTTCCTCTGGATTGCGCTATGTTTGACTCTCACGTAACGAGCGCATCTCTGCCGCTCCGTTACTCGGTAACGGAGATGTTACGTCTACGGATCTTCTCAAGGACCCAACCACCTCAGCTTGCATCCCCCCAGGACATTCTCAAACGACCAAAATACATCCACCGAGGCTCTGGACGGAATTTTCAGTACGCTCACACCAGCAACAAAAACATCCGCTCCTTCTGGTCCACAGGGCCCCGCCCCCCTCCTCGCACAGCCCGTACGGTCAGTCCCGTCAATCACAGTGTACTGTTCCCTCTGCTCAAAGCAACCTGCTACACTCCACTCACCTGTCTGAAACTCTGTCTGCTGAACACCAGATCCCTCAGTAATAAGGCCCTTTTGATAAATGACTTTATTGTTGACCAGAGCCTAGACATTCTCTGCCTCACTGAGACCTGGCAACAACCAAATGACTTCTCCCATCTAAATGAAGCAGTCCCACCAGGTTTTTCTTTTATTAGTAAACCCCGGGTTAATGGGAGGGGGGGTGGCCTCGCTCTCCTCCATCGTGATAACATCAAAGTCACCACTGTCACAGTCCCCCTTCATTCCTCCTTTGAATGTCTAGCTGTAAAACTCTCAGGCCCCAAACCCACTATCATTGTCACCATTTACAGACCGCCAAAACCCTCCGCCGTTTTCCTCAATGAATTCTCATCACTACTTACATCTGTATGTGCAATGTCCCCCACTGTTATCCTCCTTGGTGATTTCAACATCCACATTGACAACCCATCCTGTACTTTTGCTAATGACTTCACATCACTTCTGGACTGTCTTGGCATCACACAACATGTCAACCTCCCAACCCATAACAAAGGTCACATTCTGGATTTAATCTGCTGCACTGACATCACTCCCACTAACCTTGATGTCATTGATTTCCCCATCTCCGACCACAAAGCTGTACTTTTTGACATTCATACCCAACTACACAAAAGCAAGGAACAACGGACTATCTCCTTCAGAAACATCAAACTTATCAACACCACAGACCTCTCCACCATGATCAGCTCCTACCCCAACCCTCCCCCAGCTTCCTCCCTGACTGACCTGGTGACTCACTACAATAACTGCCTCTCCTCCTCCCTCACCACCCTGGCCCCCCTGAAAACCCGTTCAGTCTCATTCACCCACACTGCTCCCTGGTTCACTCCTCATCTGCGCCAGCTCAAAGCCACTGGTCGTCGACTGGAGCGACTCTACAAAAAGACTCAACTCACTGTACACCGCCAAATGTATTCGGACCACCTCCATCACTACAAGAATGCCCTCACTACTGCCAAAACCTCATACTACTCCAACCTCATCAACACTGGTACAGGCAACAGCAGAGTCCTCTTCTCAACAGTCAGCCACTTACTTCAGCCTCCTAAATCTCTCCCTCCAGACATTTCCACCACCCAATGCACTGCGTTCCTTGACTTCTTCAGCTCTAAAATCAACACCATTCACCAACAACTGGCCTCATCTCGCACCCCCTCTGATGACCCACCCTGGATGATCACCTCTGGCCAACCTCTCATCAGCTCCCTCTCTGACTTCACCCTAGTAACAGAACAGACCGTTTCAGAACTCATCCGCAAAGCCAAAACCACCACCTGTCAGCTCGATCCTCTTCCCACCTCCCTTGTCAAAGCATGTCTTCCGTCCATCTCCCCCATGATCACCAACATAATTAACTCCTCCCTCACTACTGGTACTGTACCCCCCACTCTCAAGCTGGCTGCCATCACTCCCATCCTGAAAAAACCTGGTGCTGACCCAACTGACCTTAACCATTACCGGCCCATCTCCAATCTCCCTTTCATCTCCAAAACACTTGAAAGGGTGGTTGCCGCACAACTACAGTCCCACCTCGACACTAACAATCTCCACGAACCGTTCCAATCTGGCTTCCGTCCAAAACACAGCACTGAAACAGCCCTAGTCAAAATCACCAACGACCTCCTCCTTGCAGCCGACTCTGGATTACTCACCATTCTCATCCTCCTCGATCTCAGCGCAGCATTCGACACCATCTCCCACCCTCTGCTCCTGGACCGCCTAGCTGGTATTGGGATCACTGGTGCTGCACTCTCCTGGTTTACATCCTACCTCACCGGCCGTCAACAATTTGTTCAACTAAGCAACCACAAGTCTGGGTGTTCAGGTGTCTCACTGGGTGTCCCCCAGGGGTCAGTCTTGGGTCCACTCCTCTTCACCACTTACCTCCTCCCGCTGGGCACACTCCTCCGTCACCATGGGGTCCATTTTCACTGCTACGCTGACGACACACAGGTCTACATCTCCACCAAACCCACCGCTGCCATCCCCCCCACTTCCCTCATCACGTGCCTGGAAGAGATCCGGAGCTGGTTGAGCAGGAACTTCCTGAAACTCAATGGAAACAAGACCGAGGCCCTGCTCATCGGATCCAAATCCACCCTCACTAAATCACAACACACCCCAGCTCCACTCATAATTATCGATGGATTCCCAGTACCCTTCTCCTCCAAAGTCAAGAGCCTCGGCGTCATCCTGGACAACACCCTCTCATTCGCACCCCATATTCACAACATCACCCGGACTGCATTCTTCCACCTCCGCAACATCGCCAGACTCCGCCCATCACTGACCCAATCCAGCACTGAAATCCTAGTTCACTCATTTGTCACATCACGCATAGACTACTGCAACGCCCTCCTCACCGGACTCCCCACCAAACTCATCAACAGACTGCAGATCATTCAGAACTCAGCTGCCCGGATCATCACCCGCACCAAATCATCTGACCACATCACCCCTGTCCTCATTCAACTTCACTGGCTCCCAGTACACTACCGCATCCAATACAAAACCCTACTCCTCACCTACAAAGCTCTCCACAACCTAGCCCCCAGTTATCTCTGCGACCTCCTCCAAGAATACACTCCCTCCCGCTCCCTCCGCTCAACCTCTGCTGGACTACTATGTATCCCCATATCACGACTTACTTCAATGGGTGCCCGGTCATTCAGCTGTTCAGCACCCAGGCTCTGGAACTCCCTCCCCCCACACATAAAACAGTCAGACACCATTACAACCTTCAAGTCACAACTCAAAACTCACCTGTTCAAACTCGCACACAACGTCTGACTGATCACTGTTTTGATTGTTTTTTTTTTTTTTTTTTTTTTTGTTTTGTCTTGTTTTTGTTTTATTTATTTCTTATTGCTTATGTTTATTTATTTATTTATTTATTTATTTATTTATTTTTTCCACAATGTCTTGTTTTTTTTTAAATATGTATGATGACTATATGCTCTGTAAGGTGACCTTGGGTGTTTTGAAAGGCGCCTCTAAATTAAATGTATTATTATTATTATTATTATTAATAGTAGGCTATGTGTGCTACCTTGCTGTGGATTTATCCTAGGAAGACTGATTCGCTAATGATTTCAATAAACTATACAGAGCAATAGGCAACTGCTTTTAAAAACGTGTGTGAGTTGTTATGTATAATAAAACTAAACACTTTGATCAATGCCTGCTGGTTGCCTAGGTTCTCACAAGGACTGAGGATGAGACAAGTAGACCTGATGGATGATGGTGTTGCAGCAAGCAGCAGAACTCTAAGCCAAATGGCTGCCACCTTGAGAAAGGTATGGAGTGAAATATATGCCCCCATTCAAACAAGATATGGCCTCATGTCAGATATTATGTGCAACTACTGACGAGTTCATCGTTGTAGAGCATTCATTCCCTGACTTAATTTAAAGTAAACCACTGAAAGAAGTCAGGATTGAAGAAACTGCTTCAGTTATATCCAAACATGACAATAATGATGTGCCCTCATTTGGCTAAGGTCTGCATTCGGGCAGTTGACAAACTTCGCCATCTTGGACAAATGAGGGTTGGTGGCCGTGGCCATCACCGTTTTGTTGTACTGGATGAAAGCAAATTCTCACATAAAAGAAAGTTGCAGAAAAACACACACACACACACACATATGGAATGTAATATATAAACATATGATATGTGAAATGTCTTTCGCAGCATAACTGTGGCAGGGTTGGTCCAACTTGGCGCCGCTCCAAAAAATGGGTTTTTGGGATCTTAGAAGTGGGAAAGAACAGTCGAAGACCTATCCACCAAGATTGTTCGTGGAAGGTCAAAGAATGATCTCCTACCGATCATTCAACGGCATATCAGAAGACGCTCAACTATCATCACAGATGAGTGGAGAGCCTACCGCAGGGCTTTAACAGAGTTGGGCCATAAGCATTTCACTGTGTGCCACAAAATAAACTTTGTTCATCCGACAACCAGAGCCCATTCTCAGCATTTAGTGCGTGCATGGCAGACCTTCAAGGTGGATGTGTGGCGGCATCGTGGTAACCGCACATCAAAACTTCTGAAACAACACCTGAAAGTAATAGAATGGGAATACTGGCTTGCCAGAAATCACAGTTCTCATATCCTGGGTCGAATCATTCATGATATAAGGAAATACAATGTACATGAGTGCTAAAGTTGTAACATTCTACTTTTTATGTGGGTGGCAAAAATACTTTTAAACTATTGATACCCTTATTAGTTGCACAAAGTCATGGGACATTGTTTATTTACTGTGTTGATTTATTAAGTTCTCACAAAGATTATTTTCATTTGATGCACATTGATTGACAATAAAACAGAGTTTTCACATTATTTCTGTATTTACTATTAGAGCACTAATTTGAAAAATGTCATAACTAGTTTGTAAACTTTATCTTTCATGGCATCATTGTTTTATGCCCCTTTAAATTGTTACATTTATAGTGAAACACCAACTTTAGATTGACTTCAGTTTAAATTAAATATAATAATAACCATTAATGAATAATCATAATATATCACAAAGGTGGTTATGATGTGCCGTGAAGACCTATATACATAGTTATAATGAGTGCCACAATGACTTAACTAGTTTTTAAAGGTATTATGAATGTTCTTATAGTGCTTCATATATGCAGGCTTCATAGGATTCATGATTACCCACACAAACCTATGATCACATTTATAATGCATCATTTTACCTTAGATTATAACCATTTATAATTAACTGACATAACGTTTCAGAGCAGTGGATATGAGTCATTGTGGAGATGCTAAACATAGTTATAAAGAGTGCTACAATGACTTATAGCTACTTTTAAACGTCATCATAAATGTCCCTATAGGACCTTATAAAGGCAGGCTTCATAGCAAGTGTTACCCGACAGTCACATATTTATAATGCATTATTCCGTCTTTAATTATAACCATTCATAATGAACTGATATAATGTATGATAAAGGTGATTATGAGTCATCATGAAGACATTATACGTAGTTATAAAGTAGCTATAAGTCATTGTAGCAATCGCTATAAGTCATTATTAAGGCCCTTATAATGTCCTTATAGGGCCTTATAACGCTGGGCTTCATAGAAAGTGTTGACAAAAAAAAAAATATAAAGCCCTGGGCTTTATATATATATATATTTTTTTTTTAAATAAAGCCTTTGCTGTGAAAGGGTTGTTGTCAAGTTTGCTAACGCGAATAAGCAACATTAGTTGCATGGTTGAAACGTGATTCCGGAGTGACACAAAGTGGAAGGAAAATATATCCTGTTCTCCAGCCCCAGTCATGTCTTTCTCAAAACCTGCCGTGAAGAGAAAGGTTAGTGACGAGCACAGACTATTTCAGGAAAAGTGGGAGACGGAATATTTTTTTGTAGAGCACAGGGGCATCCCAACGTGTCTTATATGCACTGAGAAGGTTGCGGTGCACAAGGAATACAACATCAGACGTCATTACTCAACTAGACATGCTGAGGAGTATTCAAAACACCAGGGAGAGGAGAGAGAGAAAAGGGTCGCAAATCTTAAAACATGTCTACTGAGGCGACAAGATTTTTTCAAGAAATCCACCAAAGAGAATGAGGCAGCAGTTGAAGCTAGCTACTTGGTGAGTGAGATGATTGCTAAGGCGGGAAAACCATTCAAAGAAGGCGAGTTCGTCAAAAAGTGCATGTTACTGGCTGCTAGTATAGTTTGTCCGGAAAATAATGGTCAGTTAAGCAACATCAGCCTTTCAGCCAACACAGTGGCGGAGCGCATTTCTGACCTGTCAAGTAACATATATGATCAACTGCGTGAGAAAGCCAAACGTTTCCATGCATACTCAGTCACTCTTGATGAGAGCACAGACATCACTGACACTGCGCAGCTTGTGATCTATGTCCGTGGTGTTGAAGATAATTTTGAAGTGATGGAGGAGTTGCTCACAGTGATTCCAATGCATGGCCAGACCACTGCTCAGGATATATTCCGCCAGCTGTGTGATGCCATTGTTGATGCTGGTTTGCCATGGAAGAGGTTTGCGGGGATAACAACAGATGGAGCGCCATCAATGACAGGGAGGAAAAATGGACTGGTGGCCCTTGTCCAAAGAAAACTGGAAGAGGAGGGTGTGGAGGAGGCCATTGCTCTGCACTGCATTATCCATCAGCAGGCCCTTTGCAGCAAAAGCCTGAAGTTTGACAATGTGATGTCTGTGGTTGTGAAATGCATCAACCATATCAGATCCAGGGGCTTAAAGCACCGGATGTTCCGCGCCTTTCTGGAGGAAATAGAGTCAGCATATGAGGATGTGCTCTACTTCACAGAGGTACGTTGGCTCAGCAGGGGAAACGTCTTGAAGAGATTTTTTGAGTTGAGAGCAGAAGTGATTGCCTTCATGGAGAAGGTTGGGATGGCTGTTCCTGTGCTAAGTGATCCCAAATGGCTCATGGACTTAGCTTTTCTTGTTGACATCACACAGGAGCTGAATGTACTGAACAAGAAGTTACAAGGCCAGGGGCAGCTTGTCAGTGCTGCCTATGACAACGTGAGAGCATTCTCCACAAAACTTGTCTTATGGAAAGCCCAGCTCTCTCAGACAAACCTCTGCCATTTCCCAGCATGCAAGGCACTCATGGATGAGGGCACGCTATTCACTGTTGAGAAGTATACTGATGCCATTGTGAAACTACAGGAGGAATTTGATCAAAGGTTTGCAGACTTCAAGACACACAGAGCCACTTTTCAAATTTTTGCTGACCCCTTCTCTTTCGATGTGCAAGATGCCCCTGCTGTGCTTCAAATGGAGCTCATTGACCTGCAGTGCAATTCTGAACTTAAAGCCAAGTTCAGGGAGGTGAGTGGAAAAGTAGACAAGCTTGGACAATTTTTGAGAGAATTGCCCCCCACCTTCCCTGAGCTTTGCAGGATGTTCAAGCGGACTATATGCCTTTTTGGGAGCACATATCTGTGTGAAAAGCTCTTCTCCACCATGAACTTCAATAAGTCAAAGTACAGGTCCAAACTTACTGATGAGCATCTTCAAGCCATCCTGAGGGTCTCAACTGCTTCCTCTCTCAAGCCAAATGTGGCTCAGCTGTGTGAGAGGAAGCGCTGCCAGGTCTCTGGCAGTAAGGGGTAGGCAAGAAAAGCCATATGTTCAAAAGGACACTTCATGTTCTGAAGAAGGTTCATGTTTTAAAGAGCCGTTCACGTTCAAAAGAGCATTCATGTTACAGAACTGTTAATATTAAAGCTTGAGAAGACTGGATATTTGTACTTTTTTGTGGAAAACTTGATGCGGCCCAGCCTCACCCAGAATCTACCTCCAGCGGCCCCCAGGTAAATTGAGTTTGAGACCCCTGGTCTATACATCTTTATATAGGGATGGGCGCGAGTAATCGATTCGAGGACAAACAAGGAAAAAAGTGTACTCTGTAGACTGTAAAGGTGCAACATTTTTTTTTCCATGTGTATAATACAGCTCAAATGTCCACCAGCCTCACATGTTGTTTTAATAAAAAAAAAATACCTGTCTAGACGTTAAGCGTAGTGGTAAATGAATTCTTCTCATCTTTCTTGACCGAGTTTTCTGTAACTCGATCAATTATTATTATTCTTTTTTTTTTTTTTATTATGTGCGGGCCTGACTGAGTGAGGATGCGGGCCGCACTGAGTGAGGATGTGGGCCGCATGCGGCCCGCGGGCCGCCAGTTGCCCATCCCTTCTAGCCCATTGCAGCATTGAAACCTCATATACCACCTCATCTATCTGAGCTTTTAAGAGTAAATCCGCTTCTGTAGGATGTCTTCAAACTACTTACTATTATTTTTCCTTGGAAGTGATTTATTTATTTATCTAAATATTAGGGCGCATCAACAGCTGTGCCTGGGCCAATGGCGGACAGTGCTCGGTCTGGAGCAGGGCCAGGACCAGGACCCGAAGACAACTTTGTGCTACACCTTTTTCCGTCTGTTCCACCTCCATCCTTCACCCCCTCTCAGCCTCCTCCCCCTCCATCCTTCACCCCCTCTCAGCCTCCTCCCCCTCCACCCTTCACCCCCTCTCAGCCTCCTCCCCCTCCACCCTTCACAACCTCTCAGCCTTCTTCTCCTCCACCCTTCACCCCCTCTCAGCCACCTCCCCCTCCACCTCCTCTCAGCCTTCTCTCCCACTGGTGAAAGGTTTGATTCACTCTCTTCTTCATGTCTAATAACCTAGCTATAACAAATGCACACACAAATATATATATATATATATATATATATATATATATATATTAATTAGTATGTCCTGTAAGTAAGAGCAAAAAAACCTTTGCAAGTAAAACGGCAAAACTTTGTAAATACACAAGTTCAACCTGCACATGTGGTTAGTTTTCCGCGTGCACATGTCACCATAAGTTGATTGACATGTATAACATAGTGTAGTATTATTTTAAACCGTTTAACTGGTAGAAGTCAACTACCAAAAAATGAAATTTTTAGAGCTGCTGCTTTAGAACTCTTAATACTTGGGTGTCTAATTCGTTTTGTACTTTTTTCTTTTTTTTCTTTAGAATGCCGCAAACACAGGACACAGAAGGTGTTCCTGTATGATACGATTTTGAAAAAAAGAGTTGCAAATGTAATTATGTTCTGCTTTCTTCCTCTGGGTGTTAAAATACAATGGGAAAACATTTAAGGTTCACAATCGATTTATTTTTCATTCTACAACACAGTGTTATCTGAGGATTATATAAGAAAACGCAAATTGTAGTCCTTTGATGTTTCAAAACACAAAAAATAATTGTGCAGTGAAGGGCTGTCCCCGACTAAGAATTTAACTAGTCGGATCTGATTCGTCATGTCTTTCCTATCGTCAACTGAGTTTCAAATCATGACAATTTTTTTATCACTCAATCAAGGCCATGATCAACGGTAATACTTCTGATAATGCACTGGCAGCCTTCAGCAGGCTTTCAGGCTGAAAGGATAATGAGGCAGCCCAACAATCAGTTGATTCTTTCAGTTTCCCCAATATTAATTTTACATTGGGGCTGCCCCTCTGTGATTTTTGCACCGAAGCTGATTGATTGGATTGGTTTGTAAGAGAAAATAGGAGAGGAGCAGTGCAGAGTGCTCTTTTATCTATGTGCGCTGTAGTCGCCTCTACATATTTACACAAATCAACACACCTAAAAGGCAAAGATACGACAAAATAGATGAGTCGTCACCAGTGTTGGGAGTAACGGCGTTTAAGTATAACGGCGTTACTAACGGAGTTCTTTTTCAGTAACGGAGTAATCTAATTAATTACTTTTGTCATCGTTACAACGCCGTTATCGTTATTGATAATGTAAAGTGGCGCGTTACTACAATTTGGTTGAATGAAGCGTGCGGTGTCATATTACACACCAGCTGCGTGGAGAGAGCAGGGCGTGGGGATGACGACACCGTTGCAAACGCGATGATGATTGGCTGGGTGGGCGCGCGGATGCCCTGCTCACGCTGTCTCACTGCACGCTCTGACTACAGCTCAAGACAGCGACAATGGCGACGAGCCAGGGAAATTCAAAAGTAGCGTTCAATAACTGGAAGTACCGGCACTACTTCTCACTCTTGGAAATTAAAGGCAAAAATGTCTATGTATCATGCACGCTATGCCCAGGGAAAAAAACTTTATCCACGTCTGCAACAAGTAATTAAAATCTAATAAAGCACCTTACATCAACCCATGCGAACATGACACTTGTTGCTGCTGCAGCTGCTAACCCAACCCCAAGCCCAAATGCAGCTAGCATGAGCTCCAGAGAAGGAAACGGAGACACTCTTAAACAAACAACCCTCGATTTTTCGGGTCGGCATCAGCAACAGGTGACCAAGGCCGAGCTGAACACACTGATTGCAGGGTATGTTGTTGGAAACATGCTACCCCTATCCACTGTGGAGTCAAAGTCATTCAGAGCTATCCTTGCAAAAATACCAATACGAGGAGGAGGACAGGGGGTTGCCCCATGCCGAAACACTTTTCCTAAATTCATCGACAGTGAATACGAAAAAATTAATATTGAGCTCAAAAAGTCATTGGAGGAATTAGAGTACATTTCAACTACAGCAGACATCTGGACTGCCCACAATAAAAGTTACATGGGTGTGACAGCACATTGGATCAATCCAAATAACATGGAAAGAGAGAAAGCAGCTCTTGCCTGCAGACGGTTTAAGGGGCATCATACTCATGACGCCATTGCAGTTGAGCTTGACAATATACACTCAACATATGGGATAACACACAAAATCACAGCAACAGTGACTGATAATGGCTCTAATTTCGTTAAGGCATTTAAGAGGTACCAGCCACTTGAGAGTGATTCTGAAGAAGATGAAGATGAGGTGACATTTACAGACATTAATGATGCTCTACATGCAACTGCTGATGATCCTGATGTTGTGATCACTTTGCCCCCCCACAAGAGATGTGCATCACACACACTAAACTTGATTTCATGCACAGATGTTGACAAATGGCTGCTGTCGCAACCTGCAACAAAGGCTGTTTACAGAAGTGCTACTGCCAAATGTACTGCCCTATGGAACAAGACTAGTCGATCATCTTTGGCTGCTGAAACAGTTGATGAGTTGATGTCAAAAAAGCTGCTTGTACCTTGTACAACACGATGGAATTCCTTCTATGATGCCCTGGCTCGAATCTGTGGAATATCCATGGCAGACCTTAACACCATCTCCTCCAAATTAGGACTGACAGCGTTAACAGAAAGGGAACGCCAGTTTTTAAAGGAGTACTGTACTGCGATGAAGCCCCTTACAGTTGCTTTAGATATACTTCAGGGAGAAGACAACTGTTTTCATGGTACACTCCTACCAACGATGGAGACTTTAATGCTGAAGACAGAAGCCCTTAAAAGTGGCCTGCAAATACTGAGGGACCTTCCTGACGCCATAGTCAAAGTAAGAACCCATGAATTGAATACTTTTTATTTATTAAGTGAACATTGCTGTAGTACTCATAATAATAAATACTACTAATTATAATAATAATAATAATAACACTGATTTGTGTTGATACATACATTTAATGTGATTATTTTTTATAATTTCAGGCTATCAAAACCAGATTTGCTGATGTCCTGGGAAATGAAGAGGCGATACTTGCTGCCGTAACTCTTCCAAAATTCAAACTTCGCTGGCTGCGGTCACAGGAGTTAAAGGATAAGGCTAAGGCAAGTTTGCTGGCAGAGTGCCGTAAAATTGTCCATGAAGAACCACAGCCAGGTACCAGCAGCACATCTTCACATCACACAGATTCAGCCAAAGAGAGCGATTTCTTTGCTTTTGAGGAGGATGAGGACACCTCTTCAGCAGAAAACCAGGTGGCAGACTATATTAGATCTTCAGAACAAAACTTAAACTCTCTGTGTGGATTTTCTCTCATCAAGAAAATGTCACTACGTTACAATGCCAACTCCATCTAGGGCACCTGTTGAGAGACTGTTCAGCCTGGGCAAACTCGTTTTCTCTCCGAAGAGGAACAGGCTGTCAGACAAAAGATTTGAAAAGCTTCTCCTCCTACGTTACAACCACTGGTTTAATTGTTAGATGAGAGGAGTATTTCAGTATAGATAGATTAATGCATTGATCATTTTCACTGAGAATGAACAACATGTTAAGCTACATTGAGAGTTGGATTTTGCTCTGTTTATTGTGCAATAATATACAGGTACAGAGATTTGCACTATACTTAATGGCCAGATCTTCCTTTGTTTCTTTTTACCCAAGTTTACATTTGTGTGTTTTGCACTTGATTGAAAAGTGTGAATAGCTGAATATTATTTATTTGTAACATTTCATTTTGTTACTGTTCTGAATATTTAAGAGTTGGATAGTGTTCTGTTTATTGTGCAATGGTATACAGGTTCAGAGAATTGCACTACTTAAAGGTCAAATTTTCGATTGTTTCTTTTTTACCCAAGTTTACTTTTTTGGGTATTTGGTTTTGTACTTGAATGCAAAGTGTGTGAATATTATTTTATTTTCAATATTTAATTTTGTTACTCTACTGAATATTTAAGAGTTGGATAGTGTTATGTTTATTGTGCAATGGTATACAAGTACAGATAATTGCACTACTTAATGGCCAGATTTTCCTTTGTTTCTTTTTACCCAAATTTACATTTGCACTTGAATTTTATTTTCAATATTTATTTTTATATGTTTTAATTCTATGCATCATATGGCAGGCTGCAATCTATTGAGTTGAATTAAATACCAAATGTTCTAAAATACTGTATATAGTGTTTTTATTCTTCAATCAGTTAATATAAACATCTTTGACGTTAAAGATGTTACAGAACGTAACAGCGTTATATAATAATGAAAAATAACGCCACAGTTACTTTGCTGAGTAACTAATTACTCTAACAATGTGGTAACTGAGTAACTAACTCAATTACTTTTTGGGAGAAGTAATTTGTAACTGTAACTAATTACTTTTTAGAAGTAACTTGACCAACACTGGTCGTCACCAGCACTTGCAACATGTAAGCTACAGCTGTTGATTACACTTCCATTAAATGCTAGTGAACCTCACTAAAATAAAGTCACTGAAATGGTGAACATAAGCATAAGCAGAGTGCAGGGCTTGTCCTAGCTGTAGTTTTAGCTCTAAATATTTATCACTAGGCTGGATGTAGCCAACTGTGATGTATGGCTTATCTGATGTTTTTTTTTTTTACTTGTGTGTGTCGCAGAACACAAACACTCTCATGTTAATCTATGCAGCTGTCTACCAACACCATCGGGCGTGTTTTTTCAGCTTTGCTCTCATAGGTGGTTTTTGGAAATGGATGAATTATAAACTACATTAAGCAATTTCATACTACAGATATATTTAACAAATGCTTCTGTCCCTCATAACTACTGCATGTTATTTCTTAATTATAATTTGTTCTAATGTCATTCCTTTTAGGGAAGAGCAGAAGTGAAAGTTAGGTGGCAATCATGCACGAAATGGTAAGTTCTTCCTAAATTACAACAAACAACTTAAGTTGCATCCATGGAACTGAGCATCACATCACAATGCAGTTATGGACAGCATGCAAAATATACAGATAATGACAGGACAAACACAACAAGATAGCATGCAGACGAAGTGAATTATCTGGGTGTTTTGTTAAGGGCTGTTATGGCTGCAGGTACCAGGCTGTTGCCATAGTGAGCCCTCCTGTGGGCGGTTATTGACCGGTGACCATCCGTCAAGTCTCTCAGCCCCTATGGCCCGATTCCATTGCTCTATAATCGTTTCACACAGTGACCATCGGAACACACAAAATGATTGTCTAGTTTGACACCAGCATAATTGCACACAAACACTTGAATTGCTTTTAAGATGCACTATAGCATGATAAACTAACATGCAAAACATGTTTTATAAGCAAATTGGAGACAAAAAGTGTTATGTCATAATCAAGGTCATCCGTTAAAGGGGACTAAAGGCGCGTTCACTCTCCTGGTGATAACGAGACGGCTTGCCAGTGATGACGCTCACGCTCACGCTTACGCGTGTTCCCGACAGCGACAGTTCATGTGCACTTGGGAAACAGCCGGTTGGGAATCTAAAAGTTCTTCACAGAAGGGTTTTTTTATCCGAAAAGAAACAGTCAGAACTGAACAGAACTTAGTAGGATCAGTTTCAAGTTTGCATGCCTTTATTTCCTTGATGTCTATGACCTACTATCCTTTTGCTTTTATTTATGAGAAGCACATACAGTATTGCCACTGTATGGAAGGCAACACCTCCCCTTATCCTAGAGCTGGTTTACCAGTACACAACGTTTAAAACTGAGCAAATTCATGCCAACAGACGTTACAATGTCAATCAATAGTAAAGTATTGGATATGAAGGTTGATTCTTTTATATTGAGTAAAACGTTCAAGTTCCGCCATTTTTATGCGCGTCACTAGTCAACCATACGTCACCAACTGGGCAACTCTGTTAACAAAACTTGGCCCCAGTGATGTGAACACAGCAATATCATACCACCAGGTGTGAGTGTGATTAGCCATTACAATCATTTTCGAAAATGTGACGCATCTGACATCACAGGTGGGCGTGTCCACCTAGATGTGTGCTGGATAGATGAGTCTACCAGCCTACCCAGTGGACTGTAGCAAACGTTGCTCATCTATCCGTCACACAGCTAGGCGGGCACGCCCACCTGTTATGTCAGAAGACGCAGATTTTCAAAACGGCTTGTATGGCGACACATTAGTGCCATAATTCACTAATGTGATAAAAGATGCATTCGGGCGTATTATATTATTCCACACGCGTAGATATTAACTGCGAGCGCGCAAATGATCTCTTGCGCGCGCAAATTACCTCAGCGCGCGCAAAACAGCCTCTCCCTCGCGCAAATTACCTCAGCGCGCGCAAAACCTCTCGCGAAAGATGTTTTTACGCTCTCGCTCAAATTTAATTTTGGCACTATGTGGGAGGGAACCAAGGCAGGGCGGGCTTTCCTATGATTGGCCGTTTCTGAAGCGCGATATTTGATTGACAGCCCTCCTCAGCCCTCCTCTCATTCAATTCTGAATTGTACAGTAAATGGCTGAAACGATAGTTACTTATTGTAACTCTAGATTCTATGAGTATAGGCGCAGCCTTTTAAGGCTATCGCTATTGGGTTATCCCTAGGCGTGAGCCGTAGCACTGAAAAAATTGTAATCCCCGACCACCAACAGCGTGGGCCTCAATTACGTCCGCGTGCGGCGTGCCTCAACGACGTCCGCATTTCGCAGATATAGTCGGGCGCCGGCGGACGTTCTGCTCCCAATAATCAGCTTTTCTTCAGCTATTTAAAGGACAATGAGGCCGACACTTAAAAGGCTGCGCCTATGCTCATAGAATCTGGAGTTACAATACGTAACTATTGTTTCAGCCATTTACTGTACAATTCAGAATTGAATGAGAGGAGGGCTGAGGAGGGCTGTCAATCAAATATCGCGCTTCAGAAACGGCCAATCATAGGAAAGCCCGCCCTGCCTTGGTTCCCCCCCCCATAGTGCCAAAATTAAATTCGAGCGAGAGCGTAAAAACATCTTTCGCGAGAGGTTTTGCGCGCGCTGAGGTAATTTGCGCGCGCGAGAGGCTGTTTTGCGCGTGCAGAGATCATTTGCTCGCTCGCAGTTAATATCTACGCGTGTGGAATAATATAATATGCCCGAATGCATCTTTTATCACATTAGTGAATTATGGCACTAATGTGTCGCCATGGGCTTGTAACGGCTAATCACACTCACACCTGGTGGTATGAAATGTCCCCTTTAAGCTTTAATTCCTGTTAATTTGTTTGCTATTTCATTTTCTGGCAGTGGCAAGGCCTGGAAGGACATGTGGGAGCCAGCTGAGCAGTATCACCAAAAATAAAGTCCTGTTTAGTTCTGACCTGTATATGTTACAATATGTTATATGTTAATTCTGCTGTTGGAATAACACACACACACACACACACACACACGCACACACGCACACACGCACACACACACACACAGAAACAAACACCAAAGTAATGTTCAATAAAATATCTCTCCTTATTAGTTAAATCAATGTCAGTGTCTGGAGTGCCTACAAAGACACAAACTGAGTACACACACTTTTTGTGGTACCTCAGCCAGAAATCATGAGATTAAACATGCATTTGAGATGATGGTCTCTTTCATGTGGGACTTCAATGATTAATACTGCTTCCAATCTGAGTATTACCGACAACGTTGCAATCAGAGCTTTAATAAATGTTCGGGAAAGCATGAAAACCATGGATGAAGGAACTGACAGCATGAGAAAGATTAGTTTTTTTTCTAGTATTAGAGCCTGGAAACATGCTATAGTAGCATCCCAAAGGAGGTATTCAACTTCAAAATATCACAATTAGTAAGTATACTACTTACATTTTCAGATTTATCAAAGTTTAATAAATCTGAAAATGCCTGGTTTGCTATAAACGATGACAATACAGTCATCCCCTGTTGAACTTTATTTGATAATCACTAAATCAACAATCATAACGTAGGGAACATAGAGGTGAACCAAAGTAGGATAGTTAACATTGGCTTCCTGTCTTTGGAAGCCAATGTTAACACGTTCAGAGCGGGGTGGATAGTTTCTAGGATTTCTTTCTTTGATAATGGCGGACACAGTTTTTATTCTTGGTGAAAAATATGATATTGTAGTGCCAGAGGAAAGGGAGAACATAGGCAACGTAATAAGAACCGTTTTAATCCAGAAAACAAAGCAGAACAATCACTCTCGGTACATGGCTAGAAGAACAAGTGCAACCGCATAAACCGTCCCCCTAGACCCCGTGACCAACACCAGTGGCGAACTTAGCCCTTTGGGGGTTCCAGGCGAACAGTCATTTGGGGGCCCCTGCATCTACCGGTCTCAGTACCTTATATCGCATAATGAGATACTCCATACAAGGGATGAACAAAAGTCACTATCCTTCTTTCATGCAAATGTTAATTATTTATTTACAAATTGAGAATAACATACAAAACAATAAGATTAGTTATGTTGACACATTACACTGACTGTTAACCTTAAGTCCTCATTTACCTGAGGGTTTCCAGTAGCTCACAGCAGCTATCTGCTGTGAGCTACTGGAAACCACTACTGGAAACCCACTGATAGCTTCTTCCAGCTATCACTATATTACCTGTGCTCTTCAGACCTTTCATGGTTGATTAGATGCATTGCAAGGTTATTCTAGTCTTTAAATCCTTCCTCACTCAGTTGTTTTTGTTTTCCAGAAAGGCAACAACAAAAGCAAAAAACACGGTCTGCACTTTCACTGTAGACTAACCAAGACCTGTTCACCCTCTCACCATTTTTCATTACTATGTAATAGTATGCTTTTGTGAATCTGCGGCCCTTGGGCCAGAGTGCTGGGTCATCCACAAGAATATGTGTGCACCTGCCAAAGGCACAGCAGCTTGGGCCAGAGTGCTGGGTCATCCACAAGAATATGTGTCTCGCAGTCATTGTTATCGTTATTGTCATCAATTTCAATAACCGAAGTGGAAGAAGGAGAGTGAGAAATATTCACTACCAGTTGTGCATCATCTCCGTCAGTTTGTTGACACACGTCATTAGCATCGCTGCTGGCTGAGCCAGAGCCACTTGGAATGAAAGGAGCAGTAACGTGACAGCAAACGACGTTGACGGCTGCTCTTGATCCGCCCACGGTCCCGCTGCCACTGTGGTGTCTGTAAAACAGCTGAATAGCTTTGGCAGCTTTGAAAGAAAGTCCTGCCTTTGGTCTTTCTTCTTCTTTTTATGTGACCCGCTTTTCGCTTTATGTTTCACTCGATTTATGTCTCACTCGATTTCTCTCTCTCTCTTACCGCTTACTGTTTTGAATTTGACATAATTTCCGCATAAGCGTGATGAGCGTAATGCGCGTAACATGGAAACGGAACGGAAAGATCGTCAAAACATGAGTAATTAGACATCCCGATGCTACTATTGTAAATATGGGGACAAAATATATGCATTGGGGCCCTCTTGACCAGATCAATATTGTAAATAAGAAACTGTTCTTAATGTTTTATCGGGAAAAATAAAGGTAAAAAAAAAAAATAATAATAATAATTTGGGGGCCCCAAAAACCTTCTATGGGGCCGGGGGCTCCAGGCAAATGCCTGGTTTGCCAAATAGAACGGCCCGCCACTGACCAACACATTCTCACTCCGAGCGCGTCGATTTTTGACGAACGGTCAGTGACTTTGGCTTCAGCTTCTGACACTAAAGGGTACCCTTGCGCTTCTTTTTTCGACGTATGGGGTTTTCCACTTGTCACAATGTAATCCCTCCACGGCAATTTATGAAGCTATGAGCATTCATCCCATTGGCTAACGGAAGACCCGATGGCTGCACATTAATGGCAATTTTACAGTGTTGGGTAGCTGAGGTCGTTGCTATAGAGTCCACGTCCGTCCGCTTTTTTTGACAACTGACAGAGCAACCCTATCTCATCAAAATTACGTTCCCAGAGAACTATTCGGCATTCTCAATTACATTTGTCTAAATAACGTATTTTGTCCGTGAATACGATTTATTGAAAATATCGCAAATACGAATTCGTTCTCAACCTATGTTTTGCCATTTATTTACCGTGTTAATATGGCAGAATAAAGAAAAAATTCATGCATTATAATTTAACTTGAACATGTGTTTTTACAGTATAGAGTGGTGGAGGGATGACATATGTTGGCCAACCCGGAAGTGAGCGTCGCCCGGGGTTCCCTTGACAAAAAGCCAACGGGTTTTTCCATTGGATTTTGGATGATTGCAGACAATTTTGCATCTTTGAAGCACCTCCTCAAAAACTGAAAATAAATAAATAAATACATAAGAATAACGGTGCTCAAAATATTGAAATGTAAACCAATGCATTCTGAGTGGGAGTGTTTCTCAGATTTTTCCATGCTACACAGAACAAAATGTAAATCCATGCAAATAAAGGCTCCAGGTCATAATAATTTAATTATAATTAATCTCCTGAGTGTGTAAGGTATGTATTCTATTTTTTTCCAATGGGGCTGCGTTCACGTCACTTAATTGTCATGGTTGCTATCGACCGCCCCCTCTAATCCTTACATGGCTCTAAAAAACACGCGGCAAAGGAGCTGCCGTCAATTGTGTTGTTTTTGTCGTAAACTAGGATCCGATGGTTAAAAAATAGACAGATATTCCAAGGTATCCTTAAAAGGCACTTTGGATGTTTTTATTTTCTGCAGTTTAGACTTGCAGAAAAGTTTAGACCTATTTTTGAAAGCAAAACACCAAGCTCATTGATTTAACGAGGCAGGTTTATTTGAAACAATTAATTAAATATGTGTGAGAGGTAAGTCCTCCTTCTGAGTTTGCTTCCTATTTATGTCTAGTGTACACCCCTACTGTCCACAAGCACCCCCCGCCCCTCCCAATATGGATTTGGAGAATTGTTGCAACGTCCCAGTGGTGGTGGTATCATACATATGAAAGAGGGCATTCAATTATACTACAATGATCAATTACGTGGCCGAAGCCCTAAAGGAAGTGATGCAATAGGTGACTGGAGTCTCTTATATATCAAAGGGGGTCTCAAAGGACGCATACGCATCTGTGGCTCCAGCCCTACAGGAAATTACTCAACAAGTGCTCCATCTCGTTGCACCTCACCCAGCGGCTCGCTTGCAAGATTTTGGCCTGAAGTTCTTCCCAGACCTACACCCTAGCCATCTAACATGCATATCTGAGAATCAGGCCTCTCTCTAATAATGACAAAAGGTTATGAGAGAAATACATATTCATTTTTTGTTATCTCATAAGCGGCGTGGTGCCGGCTCCTTTTGACCCGAGACTTCAAAAACGTGGCCACAGGCCAGCTGTGTCTGCACACCTTAAGCCACAAATGTACTCTCTCTCTCTCTCTCTCTCTCTCTCTCTCTCTCTCTCTCTCTCTCTCTCTCTCTCTCTCTCTCTCTCTCTCTCTCTCTCTCTCTCTCTCTCTCTCTCTCTCTCTCTCTCTCTCTCTCTCTCTCTCTCTCTCTCTTTATTTATTATATAAATAATACAATTAAATCTATAAATACAATTTATGTATTTGTAACACTGGACTGGGCCTGTGAGTCAGAGTTCAGCAGTGGAGAATACTGTGGTGCATTTCTGCCTTCAGCTCAACCTTAATAGGGCTTATGCACTAAGCTGTGTGACGTACTTCCTGTTTCAAATAATACAGCTCGGCCGGTTCCGGTCTGTGTGTTTATCGCGCTAGCCAGCTGACGGTGATATACTTTAGACATGAATCAAGGCCGCAAACATTTAAAAACGGTTCCTTTTTATAGGCAGGAGAAACCTACGATCACTGCTGTGTCACTCACTGTACAGCATCAGCCAAATCCAAAGGGGTATTAAGTTTCCATGGCTTTCCAAGCCAAACTGACGTGAGGAGTCAATGGATTGTAAACATACGCCGGGATAAATATGTCATCACCACTCACTCTAAGGTCTGTAGCAGACACTTTAGTTCTGACAAGATGATTGAGCCAACTACTCTTCAGGGTCGAAGGAGACTTACAAAAGGTGCCGTAGTGTTGGGCAAAATAACCTGCTGAGTACATCACATGTACATTACAAATATAGCTAACTCCTACCCTAGCCTGATGAGCACATCACATGGCAGTCACATTACAATATAGTCAACTCTTGCTCTAAACTTTTAACACATAACACAAACATGATAATATAGTCAGGTCAAGGCCAGAGCCAAGGCCCCATTTCCCAAGCAGGCAAATGGTAGACACTCAGACAATGCACCAGTCATCCTCAAGAGCGGGAGAGCCACATTAATTTATCACACAGGAGACACTCAAGCAAAAACACACAGAACCACACACACCTCAAACGCACACACCTCATCGAGAGGAGGATACAGCATAAGAATGTATCACACAGGGACTTTTGATCTTCTTCTGAAGCAGACCTTCCACGGAGGCGAAGCTCTGGACGAACCATCAGCGCTGATTAGGGACTTAGACATATTCGATCTCTCACGCTTTATGACTCTGTATAACCGTTGCCACTTTACTTAATAAATCCAAGGTCCTCGTGCCGACAGACTTTATTACCTCTCCGTCTCATTTCATCTGGTCCAGTAACTAGACAGACCGTTTTTCCCCTCAGTAGCGACCCTTTTTGAGTGGAACCAGTATACAGTCGAAACCCCAAGGCGCGGCGTGTGGGAGAGAGTGGATCGGTTCGTCGAAACTGCCCCTCCGGAAGATGAAGTTGATCACCTTTTCAACGATCAAGACTACTGCTCTGTCTCTGAACCGACTGCCATGGATATGTCCGCATCCGCTGCTGAAAGCGCCTCAAATGAAGTACAGGAGCTGAGAAAGGAGCTACAGGAGTTACGTCTCCAGCGAGAGTTTGGACCGCAGCGGTCTGCTGGCTCCGACGCAGACATCCCAATTTACACAAGGGAAGTCACTTTTTCACAGTCACATTTTTTGTATTAGTCTGTTATTAGCCTAGTCCCTACATGACGGGGATATGTGTCAGTCAGGGACATTGTTGGTTAGAAAATAGCTTTACGTTACAGATTAATTTATAGTACTGTACCAAATTATTTCTTAAAAGGTCTATGTGAATGATTAATAGCACACAAGTAGTGGCATGTTGAGAGATGGTGTAATTGGAGTTGGGGATCAGAATTTATATATATGAATGTGACCGCACCAATAGTACAAAAACAAACAACATTTATAATACAGATTTGTGTAAAGACTTACAGAGACGTGTTTCGAGTTCAAGTCTACAAAAGTTTATTTTTAAATGGTTGAAAAAAGTCATGTTATTATTCTATGAGATGAAAATAGGAGCACTGAAGCGCCAGCGCCAGAATGTGACCGTCTCCAACTCCACCAATGCTGGTCCTAGAACAACATACTATTAATAAACAATTGTAAAAATTTATGAATTGAGCAGGTAACACCCTACTTATCTACATGCAAGTACACGGCAAACCACCAAACCGCGCCTCCCAAAGATACGGCCCGGACAGGAACACTACTCTAAAAAGAAAGAGCACAGAGAACACATTAGGGCATTGGATATCCACACACATCAGGTTGTCTTACAGGAAGTTGGGGCAGTTATTGAACTGCACCCAAAGAGGAAACTAAACAAACCTGTCAGCTGAGTGCCAGGGATTAGTTACGACGCCATCCGGTAGAGCAACCGTTGCGTAGTGGCACAAGTCACAATGCAGGTAAAAGGGAGGTGACTGAGGCTGAAACAGATATATGGGAGAAATACAGGTCACCCAGCTACATATATATATATTATATATACGATAAAATCTTAATCTTAGTAGTTACTGTTGACATTATTTTGGTAACAATGTATACTTTTGATGTACACTTCTAATTGAACATTTTTATGCAATGTCTTTTGTGAATAGATTTGCCAGCTACAACCATCTGATAGCTTTTTGGTCTTTTATTGAGCCTTGTCTCTACAAGATGGTCCGTGTTTCCAGAGCCAAATCAGCTGCCCAGAAAAAAGAAGTGGTCGCACCTGCACGTGCATCAACAGTACTTTATAAGTAGTTACAGATGTAGTTACAGATACGTGATGCCATTGCATTTGTATTTGTTGTTTTTGAGCTATACTTTTTTTCTTTTCCTCTCAGAGACAGCTGCTCCAGCCCATAGATTAACTCTTTCTTTTCTCATTCCTTGGCTGATGAATCACAAAGCTCGATCTAAGAGAAAAAGGTAAACATTAGAAATATAACCTCAGCATCATGGGGTAAAAAACAACTTGTTTCTTATGAAGGTAAGTACTTCAACTGTGCTAGAAAAAGCCTACCACCCTGAATGCTTACTGTTATATTCTCTCCCTCTTAAAATAAAGATGTGTTTTTTTTTAAAGCAGACTCCAAGAATCACAATTATTCCAATGTACCTGTACTTCTGCTGTGCAAACGACAATAAATATCTTGTTTATTGAAAAGTTGTAGCCTTGTACTCATTACCTTGACTATATTAAAGGCCCACTATGCAACTTTTTTAGCCAAAATTACATTAAGTATGCAGGTTGAGAGTTATGCTGATGGTTCTGCATCCATTTCTGGGTCGATTGGTGGGTGTGTCATTTACCCATGTCGCCTCTCCAGTGAAAAAGCGAATATGCAACTTGATCTGTTCGGACCGAGACAATCCGGATGTGACGCAGCGGAAGTAGTCAGATTGTAGTTTCGAAAATGCTTTACGGCACAGACACACACCCAAACATGGCACCGGCTAGATATAAACAGCCAGTTGCGAGGCAATTGTTGCATTCATCATGGATCAATCGAATGATAAGGGACCCAAGAGGCGACTGTCGGTGGAACAAAAGAAGAATGGACCAGAAAAGAGATCAGACACGAGTGAAAGGGGAACTATGCAACTCTTTTGGCTTGATTTACCTTAATATAACAGGCTAAGAGTCATTGCGATGCTTCTATTATACATTTTTGTTCGATTGTTCGTTGTTTCGACTCCCCCTTGCGCATCTTGGCGGAGAAAAGGAATATGTTTCTGCCGGCGACCCGCCGCCCACTCTCGCGGGAGTCTCGGGTCTCGCGAAGTAACGAATTGCTTTACGGCACAGACCCCCAAACACGGAACCGGCTCGATATAAACACAAGTAACTAAGGGATTGTTACATTCATCATAGATCAGCCGACTAAAAAGAGACAGAGAAACCCAATGTCGGAGGAACAGAAGAAGAGAAAAGGGAGACTGACCGACAGAGAGGCCAGACACGAGTAAACGTTGGGCAAGCTTTTCAGGAATAGCGTGAACTGAAAGAAAAAGAAGACTGCAAATCAGACGCCGACTTGGCCGTGTTGCTTTTGAAATTGAAAGTACCCTTTGGTGAACTTTGTCTTCGTGGTATTCTTGATGTTGATAGTCTCTGTACAAATGTGTTTGCTCAACCATTGTGTTGTGAGCCCTGTAAAAATTGTTTTCTCGACCGTTTTGTTGTGAGCCCTGTATGTTTCTAGCTTGCTTGGTTGCAACCATATAAACACCTTTGTTTCCATGGGTGTTTTGCTGTTCGTCTGTCTCGTCCCCCAGAGATACAGACTGAATCCCCGAATCCAGGTTCTTGTTTATTTAGATTATTATGTTGGCCAACACTCTTACACTGATTGTTCTGTTCAGCCTAAGATAAAACAATTATAATCTAGGATATCAATTCTCCCCGTCAACTATAAAAAAGGATGGATTCATGTTTATTGCAATACAAATACACCATTTAAAGAAATTATAACCTTGCCTACACTTTATGAACATCTACTTCGGACATGGCTCCACGCATTCGCCGGATTCTTTGAAAACAAATGCACGTGGCTCGCGTAGAAGTGCATGGGGAAGGGTCGTCAACGAGTTGTTACGACAGTGTTGTAAAATATCTACTACGAAGCTGTAGGGGGCGCTGTGTAGAGAAATGTGCGTGCCAAAACCAAGAAAACAGCGAAGAAATGCCCGAAGTTGCATAGTGGGCCTTTAAGTTGTGTGTGAAAAACAGGGAGACATGAAAACATTCAAATTGGTGGCCATTGAGGACTACACTTAGCTACTGCTTAACCGAACAAACACCACTGAACAGGGATGAACACAGCTTCCTGTCTAGACTCAAACTGTGGTGCCACGCTCTTCCCCATCGACCTGTAGCACAAGGCTCTCACGCTGACCTGCACTGTCAGCTTGTCTTTATTGGACACTGAATGAAATAACACATACAAATTCATTAAGCTTCAATTTTACTGGGTTACTCGCATCATCACATCTATAACATGTTACTACATGGAAAGAAACGTTAGGTAGCTAAGTAATGTTACTTTTATATACACAAAACAGTGGCTATACTTAAACTATTATTACTCAACACAACAGGCAAACATCAAGGCTGATATAAAACACTCGTCAAGAAATCTTGTTGGCGTTTGCTGTTTCAGCATTGTAATACACGTTCGACAGTGACAGTTAACTGACAGATTAGACTTTGACAGTAGCTAGTAGCTGTTTGACGTAGTTTTCTTACCTTCGTAGCTGTGAATGTAGGTCGCAGCATACAGCCTAAACCCCTTCTCCAATTTGCTTGTCTGAGTTTTTGTTTCCCGACATAAACGATGCACATCTGAGATATTTATTGTCGGCAGCTCCCGTAAACACCGGGTGTAGAACGTTGCCATCTTGGAACCGGAAGCTGATGAGCTGTATTACGGCGAATCAGGAAGTGCTTGTGCAAGTAGCCTATTGATGGCCAATCAAGGGGAGGGCCGGAGGGCCCCTCCCCCCCTCGCCCCCTCCCCCCCTGCACCTGGACTGCTGCTGCCTGACACAACAGCGGCCTCTTAAAATAGTTGAATCAATTCATTAGTCAATCAGAAGTATGTAAATATCTTCCCGGTGGTGTAAGAGGGCGAACAAGGTGTCCTTTAACATCTACGCTTCCAGGCGATTGCAACGGTGACAAACATGAGCATATTTGAACATGTTTAATGGTAGTAATTAGCTGTCGAAATTGGAGGCCTTAATCAATAATGAGCAGCTATTGATTTGCTTCCCGATATAAATTTGTGACAAATTACATGTTATTTAGCATCTACACGTTAAGCTGAGTCCAATGACACCAAGCATAACACTCTAGCAAATGGTAACATGTATTTGACATGGTACACATATGGTCTAGGACATGATCTCGGTGTGGCAAGAGGGCGAGCTTGATCTCATTGGACTCAGCTCAACCTGTAGATGCTAAATAACATGTACTTTGTCAAAAATCTCCATCGGGAAGCAAATCTATAGCTGGTCATTATTGATAAAGGCCTCCAAAATCGACAGCTAATTACTGCCCCGAAACATATTCAAATATGATAATGTGTGGCACTGTTGCAATCGCCTCGAAACGTAGATGTCAAAGGACACCTTGTTTGCCCCGTTACGCCACCGGGAAGATATTTTCATAGGCTACTTCTAATGGATTGATTCATATTTTAAGCTTCTCGGAGTGAGAATTTAAGTGTTGAGTCGAAAGATGATATCAACATATTTATAGAATATTCCCATTCACATTATGATTCTTCCTCATAACTATCCAACCAAACATCCTTCACATTCACAGAGCGAAGATTATGAAAGTCCTGCCCTCGGTCGGACCCCGAGGGCAGGCCCCCCCTTCGTGCACTCGGGGTCCGACGGGGCCAAGTTTCGGTGTGGAGGTCCCAGTTAGCCCCTAGAATTCCGCCCTCTGGGTCCGACCGGGCCAAGTTTCGGTGCAGGGCTCCCAGTTAGGCCATAGAATTCGTGCCCTCGGGGTCCGACCAGGCCAAGTATCGGTGCGGGGGTCCCAGTTGGGCCATAGAATTCCTGCCCTCGGGGTACACCCGGGCCAAGTTTCGGTGTGGGGGTCCCAGGTAGGCCCTAGAATAAGTTATTCAAATTTCAGGGGGGTAGAACCTTCTTATCACAAAAACTGTTTTTCCACCACATTCTGAACTATTAAGTCTTGCAGGCGACACTTCTGAGGGGCTTTGTCCAAATGACAGTCCATTTGGGGAAAAAAAAATTATCTAAGGGAACTAGAACTCCAAATCTCTGATATGTCATTCTTGGGACACCGGGAAATGTGTGTAAACATTTTAGCATCCTTAGCTATCTCGAATAGGCCGCAAAGGGGGCGTGACCTCCAACAGTAGGGCAAATGTACATAAGACAGAGGTTCGTTTCTAGTCCCCATTTTTTGTGGGATGGAGGTGTACATTTGTGGCTTAAGGTGTGTAGACACATAGAAGTCTGGGGTCAAAAGGTCAAAAGGAGCCGGCACCACGCCGCTTATGAGATAACAAAAAGTTAATGTGTATTTCTCTCGTAACTTTTTGTCATTATTAAAGAGAGACCTGATTCTCAGGTATGCATGTTGGATGGCTACGGTGTAGGTCTGGGAAGGACTTCAGGCCAAAATCTTGCAAGCAAGCCACTGGGTGAGGTGCCACGAGATGAAGCACTTGCTGAGTCATTTCCTGCAGGGCTGGAGCCACAGGTTGATGCGCGTGCGTCCTTTGTGACCCCCTTTGATATATAAGAGACCCTAAGGTATAGCTTACTTGAAAATGTTCTCGTCTCAGTCACCTATTCCATCACTTCCTTTAGGGCTTCGGCCTCCTAATTGAATGAGCCTCTTTCATACATATGATACCACCACCACTGGGACGTGGCAACAATTATCCAAATCCATATGGGGAAGGGGGGGGGGGGGGGTACTTGGACGTAACTGGGAAGCAAACTCAGGGGATGGAATGACCTCTCACAAATATTTATTTAATAAATTGTTTCAAATAACCCTGCCTCGTTAAATCAATGAGTTTGGTGTTTTGCTTTCAAAAATAGGTTACAGAAGAAGTCTAAACTGCAGAAAATAAAAACATCCTAGGTGCCTTTTAAGGATACCTTGGAATATCTGTCTATTTTTTAACCATCAGACCCTAGTTTACGACAAAAACAACATAATTGACGGCAGCTTCTTTGCCGCGTGGTTTTTAGAGCCATATAAGGATTAGAGGGAGCAACCACCATAGCAACCATGACAGTCAAGTGACGTGGACGCAGCCCTGTTGAAAAAAATAGAATACCACCCTACACACTCAGGAGATTAATTATATTTAAATGATTATGACCATGGAGCCTTTATTTGCATGGGTTCACATTTCGTTCTGTGTGGCATGGAAAAATCAGAGAAACACTCCCATTCAGAATGCATTGGTTTACATTTCGTCCTTTGGACGATTTATTTATTTATTTTCAGTTTTTGAGAAGGTGCTTCAAAAATGCAAAGTTTTCTGCAAAAATCCAATGGAAAAACCTGTTGGTATGTTGTCAAGGGAACCCAGGGCGACTCTCACTTCCGGGTTGGCCAACACACGTCATCCCTCCGCCATGTACTACTGTAAAAACACATGTTCAAGTTGAATGATAATGCATAAATGTATTCTTTATCCTGCCGTAGTATTTATTGAAAGGGGGGGGGCATACAAGTCTTTTGGCCAAGGATCCAGATCTGTGTGTAGGCTATGTGTGTCCACTGCACAACCCTGCCCATACTCTGGTTTTTAATAGTTCTGACTGTGTTTTCATAAAGATTAAACAATACATATTACACCCCAACTGTTTCTGCGGTGGGTTTTGAAAGTAGCCAAGAAAACCGTGACCCGCGTTTGATGTCTACACCCGCGACTCCGTTTTTAAAACAACCCGTGAAGATTGCAACCCTGCATCACCATCACCTTCCCCGTACTGGCAGCGATGGGAAGTTTCCAAATAATTATAATTTAGGCTATGTATTGCATATAACCAGGAATTTATGTAGGCTTTTTTATAAAAAATAACCTTGTTGTTTGTGCCTTCTTCAGGCGCCTCCACAGAGCTGCAAATCTTTGTGCACCTCTATCAGTCAAAAACAGCCAGAAGATAAGGAGTTTTAAGCGTAATTTTCAGGATGTTGTCATATATACCTACACACAGCAAACACGAGTTCAACATCTATTTTATTATTGAACACAACATCACAACCATGTTGTGATGTTCACTTCCTGTTCACTCCAGATCCTCAAGGTCAGAGCCAGAGTCACTGTCAGAATACACATCTGAAAAGATTTGAAGGACGTTCTCCGCTCCATTCAAAACTTTGAGGTAGCATTGTCTCGCCAAAGCCATCATTTCCCGGACACGATGCAGCTTCTGTTTGGCGATGCTCTGCAGACCTTTCATTCCTTCCACAGTCAAAGCCCACTGTGAATCTTGAACATAAAACCAAGCCAGCATTAGTGACTTTTTTCATCAGTCATTGATGTGTACATTCATGCGTAAAATCTAAAATAATACCTTGCATTGTTGTCCTAGAAATCAGCTCTTTTAAGGAATCCCCACGAACTGTTAAGGACCTCCAGTGGCGGTTCATCTCTAACAAAAGGATCTTGTTTTCTTCCCTCCATTCCGCCATGACACCGTCAAAAACTCTCCTCTTCGTCCTGAGGTCGACAGAGTCTGTAAAGCATTTATGAAAAGGCTTTCATTCATATGTATGAACGATCAAAATAAATCTAATATAATCCATGAAAAGTGTGCCACATTTGCTGGAACTATTAAACAGCTGTTGTCCCTACCATTGCCAGGTAGCTGTCATGGCCAAGCTGTCTCTCCAGACAGAATGGTGTCAAAGCACAGAGTTTCTGTGCTCGGAACCATTCCGTTGTACTGCTGAACAGCTGCAGTCAAGATCCCTTTCTCCTCCCTGATCTTCCGGCGTGTCCTTGCACAACCTTTGTTTGAGTCCTGGTCTTTGTAAAGTCACTGGGAGCGTCTCTTTACACTCACAACCAGCGTCTCTATCTTCCTGGCCAAGGAAGCAGCAGTGTCTGTTGTGCTGCTTGTTGTTGCTGTAGAGAGGAGAAGGGTGTGTTACACTTTGAGTAACTTAGGGTGCACTCACACTAGGCCATCTGGCCGTTTTCACACCTAACCGTGCTCAACTGGCCCCATTGTTCTCTGGCCTGCACTCACACTAGGCCATCTGGCCGTGGCCGTCGCAACTGTGGCCTGGCCAGGGTAGGCTCTTGTACATACGTCATCATGTCGTAACACGTCATCACCAAGCGTCCGCTGCATGGACCATAATAAAGTCTGCCGCCAGTCAGAGTTTTAACAACAATGGACAACAACACAGAGAACACAGTTCGAGTAATTTTTCGACTTCTCTATGGGACCAACGTGAACCAACAGTTGAACCGCTTGATGCCATGTTTACCGTTTAATGGGAAAGAAGGCTTGTTGCCTTTATTATGTCCATGGTCGTCGCATGGACTATACGTCATCCAGCTCAGGTTGCGTAGCCGTGCGTGTGCGCGTATCGGCTCATTAGCATCTGTACCATGGCTGCCCGTACCGTAGCAGCACACCTCTCCCAAGTGGCCAAGTTGACCTGGCCTGGCCAGACTGGCCACACTCACACTGGCAGATTTGAGCACGGTTAGGTGTGAAAACGGCCACGGCCACGGCCAGATGGCCTAGTGTGAGTGCACCCTAATATAACACTGTGATTTGATCACAAATTATTTAAATCCTCCAATACCATTATATTAAGGCAATGAACTGAAAACCTTAGTTTTGTATGCCTGTCTGTAACGAAACCCAACAGAAAACACATTTTACTATTAACCCATGAATTAAACATTTCAAAATTTGCTTAAACTCTGATGTAGAGTATCAGATTATATCTTGAACGCTCTGTTGAAACTAGTTAGTGAAGAATGTTATAAGACGTGTTATCACTAATTCTGAGACTAAGAAAAAAACACAAATGACTGATTAAGACATAAATGTTGGTTATAAACTCTGAAAAACAACAACTAATAATTTACTCACTTTCTGCCCAATCCTTCACATCCCTGACCCAGTCCTCAAATTGCCCATCGGTCGCTGCCAACTCGGCCTTCATCGACTCCACTTCCATCGTCTACATGTCGAGAGCTTTTGTGGTCTACAAACAATCAAAGACATTGGAATAATTAAGTAAAAATTAAACTCATAACTACCAAAAATAGCTTAAAAATGTATATATACTTTTAAATATCTGCGGGACAGGTAGGTGGCCAAGTTCTTCAACTTCTGCTCATTCCACCGCATGGCCATGAGTGTTAACATGTCGTTACGCCCTACAACAGAAAATATGATCTTATCACTATTTTGCCTATTTCCTAAACCAAAGTTTATACCTTGTCGCCAACTCACCTGCTTTTGACATGTGCTTTGTCGTAACTGCTATCCTAGAAACAAAGGCATTCACTTGTTCCACCTCCTCCCCAAGTGTTAGCCCAGCCCCCTCCAGGAATGCTCCACTCCATTTGATCTGTTTAAAACATATTAAAAGACAAGGCATGTTATAATTTGTTAATGTTGACGTGAAGGTTTTCACATAAAAAAATTCTCATGTTGATGATTGCTTACTTCACATTTAAAATCATGGGCTTTTGCATGAAACACAGAGAGGAAGGGCTTAATTTCCAGCAGATGTTGAAACTCGGGCAGCTTTTGATGATTTTCTGCAGGTATGGCCAGTACTTGCAGGCTACATCCATGCAAAAGAATGTAGGCCTACTACTGGCCAGCTTTTCCTGGAGAAAAAGGGGATAGGCAAAGATTTCTCCCCTGTACATGTTGAGGGCACAGAGGAGGACTCCATGACGACAAACAGCCAGCTCCAGTCCCTCCTCGTCCAGTTTGCTGGCTGATTTTTGGGACGTCTCTCGAGCCGCCGACCATTCCTCGCCACAAACACCTCTTCCGGAGACCTACAATATAACAATTGATCGATGAAAATGGTTTAGAAACGTACGGTTCATATCAATAATCTTTAATAGGAAAGCATTGTATTCTTGTATGTATAAATATAATCTGCAATTACATGTTTTGTTGTGCTGTGAACATGGTTGACAAATCGTGTGACGTCTTCATCCTTTGCTATGAAGACGTCATTGAAAATGGCCTGCTCCTCAGATCTAAATAGAACAAAGGGACAGTTTATGATATCTTGAATTCTAAGGTTAATTTGTCGACATTAAGAGACTTATTTTTTTGTTATTAGAAAAACACTGACATCATGAATATTTGATTGTACCTTGCTGCGTTTTTGAAGCGGTAATGCTTGCGGTTTCCATCCACAGAAACCGCAAGCATATCCGGGCTGCATGCTCGACAGGTGAAGGGCTCCTCCTTGCAGAGGCTGTCCACCTCATATCTCACAGCCTCCCACTCGAAGAAGCTTTTCAAGAAGCTATCGCCTGAGATTTTCCCTGTCTATCACAATAAGGACTTCTTGAACTAATGATATTTAAAAATGGACACAGCATTTCTATGCACAATATAAATTGGTCAAAAACAACAAATAACTTCAATACTCACACGCCCAAAGCGGACAGTTCGCTGATCGAGCATTTTTAAAAATGCCTGACAGGACAGTCCAGGTGCAGCCATTTTAAATTCTTCAAATGAGAAGAAAACATCTGTTTCATAGATTGTGGCAAAGTGAAGTGTAGCTGGCCAGTAGTCACACCTATGAACTTCCTCAACTCCAGCAGTCCAAGTGGCTTTGCATGCACTGCAAGCCAACTCTGGCATGCTGAGCTCATGTTGTCCTTGAAAAAAACAAAAAACATTGTTATGTACATTTTCACACACTTAATTATCGAATAGTCTTTCTTAAGAGTATGTGGAGCATTTCTCAATACAAAACAAAACAATGTGATGTTCAGCACATCCATATGAGTTTGGGAGCTGGGCAGGACAAAAATACACATGCATCTAAAAACAAATATCATGGAAAACACCAAGCCTTGTTATGTTTTAATTTAGATGAGTACACCAAGGTGATGAGGATCAAAAATGTAGTACCTCAAAATATTAGATTTCATAAGACCAGTCAAAAGAAGGAGTTATCATACAGAAATGTCAAAGTTATGTAACGTACTGTATGTATATTCTAAATTCATTACGTGTAATGAAACTGGAATCACAGAAAAGAAAACTATGACAAACATTTTTAATGAACATTAAGTTGTTGTGTCAACATCAATACTACTCAATACTCATGTTAAGATATCATACAAAGCTGTTACAAACATGTGGGAGTTTGTGAGATGGGATAGATATTATTAAGAACAAACTTTTCAAAGAGGACAAATGTTCTTCACATTCTTACAGTGTTTCCCATACATAGACCATTGTGTGGCGCGGCACCACAGAATCAACATCGAGCGCCACGAATTGATTCTGTCTCTTTTTTTTTTATGACACGATTTGGAAATATAAAAATCGTTCCGTTCATTCATCTCCGCATAGCACTCGTTCTCCCTGTCATTCTCGTTCACACACACAAACACGCACAGACACACACACACAAACACACACACAAACACACAGACGAAGACAGAGCGAGAGCGAAGATACGCGAACACATGAACCCACCGATGTCACCCGTCGCTTAGCAACCGGACACGCTGGGGTGTTGATAAGTTACCGGACTACTGTGACTACTACGGAGTGAAAATAACAAAGACGTGAATCAGGCAATAAATCCACTTTCCTTGACAGCGGTAAAGTTCGGTGTGCATTAAAGTACAGACGGAGTGGACCAATTGCGAACTACTGCAACTGCTCTAAGTTAGACCCCAAACTCATCGGAATAAGTGTTTATAGCGGACTGCACCACCTCTTCTATTCCGCATAGAATTATATTCCGAACAGAGAATTTGTATTCCGATTGAGGCTGATATATGATACTTTTCTATTCCGATTGAGCTGTTCTTCCACATCTAGGCGGATCAGATGTGTACGCATGTAAACGCAGAGTTACATGCACACTCACTGACTCGCCCGCTCCTCCTGTGCACGCGCAATGCTTGAAGTCAATGGAAAAATACATTTGGCACCGAGAAGACGGTCGGCGACATTTGCAGTTTACCAAAGGTTAGTATGATATACTGTGGTCCAACACACCTGCCCAAATTTTTTGGTAACACAGAAAAGGTAATATTAGCTTTATGAACTCAGCGTTATTTAAATTGAACATCCCGCACCCGTCATCAATTTACCCGGTACATACATGGTAAATCATAGTGTATTACTGGGTAATTACCACTGGTAATAAGAAGGTAAATACAGAGGTAGTTACCCAGCAAATACATGATAAATCATAGTGTATTACTGGGTAATTACCACTGCTAATAAGAAGGTAAATACAGAGGAATTATCCGGTAAATTATAGTGTATTACTGTGTAATTACTACTGGTAATAAGAAGGTAAATACAGAGGAATTACAGCTGAAGTACTAAGTAAAACCTCCACTATTACCCATCAACTCAACTAAGTAGCGTGTAGTTGTAACAGTTTTAGGTTGGTAATAACGATATTGTGTACTTCCTAGGAAATTAGGCAACCAATTCTTATAAACTCCTATTATCCAAGGTTTATGTTGTTAACAGACCAAGTTTAATGATGTACTATCTAGAAATGAGCATAGTGCTTTCCAATAAAATACTTTTTCTTAGTTATTATTCGTAGCTACACCCATTTAGAAAGGGTTTATTCGATTTACCACTATGGAATTACTTACCTGGTAACAACCTCTGCCGTAACAGTTTTCCTCTAGTGTTATGGTACATCTTCTTAAATACTGGATACTGGGTACAAAGCCGTTTGTTTCCATGGTATTACCAGGTTCTTACCATATAAGTTATAATAGATACATTCCATTATCCATGCAGTCAACACAAACTTGTACCATGTACGTTCTGCGACGTTACCAAGTAAAACACACCAATTTACCCAGTAATTAAGCTGAAACTGTACTGTAAAAGGAAGCCTCGTTTATTTCCATGGTATTACCAGGTTCTTACCATATCATTTGTAATACATTATTCCCTTTTACATGCAGTCAACACAAACTTGTACCATGTACGTTCTGCGATGTTACCAAGTTAAACACGACAATTTACAGAGTAATTAAGCTGAAACTGTACTGTAAAAGGAAGCCTCGTTTGTTTCCATGGTATTACCAGGTTCTTACCATATAATTTGTAATACATTATTCCCTTTTACATGCAGTCAACACAAACTTGTACCATGTACGTTCTGCGATGTTACCAAGTTAAACACGACAATTTACCCAGTAATTAAGATGAAACTGTACTGTAAAAGGACGCCTCGTTTGTTTCCATGGTATTACCAGGTTCTTACCATATCATTTGTAATACATTATTCCCTTTTCCATGCAGTCAACACAAACTTGTACCATGTACGTTCTGCGACGTTACCAAGTAAAACACGACAATTTACCCAGTAATTAAGCTGAAACTGTACTTTAAAAGGAAGCCTCGTTTGTTTCCATGGTATTACCAGGTTCTTACCATATCATTTGTAATACATTATTCCCTTTTCCATGCAGTCAACACAAACTTGTACCATGTACGTTCTGCGACGCTACCAAGTAAAACACGACAATTTACCCAGTAAGTAAGCTGAAACTGTACTGTAAAAGGAAGCCTTGTTTGTTTCCATGGTATTACCAGGCTCTTACCATATAAATTGTAACTGGTTATTCCCTTTTCCATGCAATCAACACAAACCATGTATGTTCTGCAAAATCGTTCACCAGTAGTTAAGCACTTTAATTGTTGTTATAAAACCCCAAACCACTGTTTATGCATATTAAAGTTAAACAAAATCAAAGGCTTATCTTTCAAACAATGCATATCTCACAAACAGGCACTGAACACTGAAGAAATCGGACAAAAAAAAGAGCCGTCCACATCAACTCAATTTAAATGTTACTGATGGTGTTTTCATAAAACACATGACATTGTTATGGCAAGTGACCACAAGGAAGACTGCTTCAACCTCTTCAATTTGAATAAGTGGTGAATGCCATGCAGCCATCTGCCTATGGGAGCATCTTTGTGGTCATTCGCAAACCAATGAGTCCACTCGATGAATGAGAGATGACTCTTTAGTGTCTTCTCTGTGAGGTATCCCTGCAGTCTCCACATCTGGGATTTGAAGGCTGAACAAGACCTGACCAGGTACCTCCAAATCTCCCCTTCCATACTGTAATAAAGAATCAGAAGACAAGAAAATAAACATTAGGACTGTCAATTAATGAACATTTCTAGAACATGTAGAACTCAAAGATTATTTTGTTTATCAGTTAAAAAAGGATGCTGGTCCTCAGGCCATTGTGTATAGTCATTGTAAGAGACATTTTCCTGTTTTTCAGTTATGTTGTAATGTCTGTGTTGACCACTGAGTGGTGTTGCCGTTGTGGGGAAAAACGGTCTGTCTAGCTACTGGACCAGATAAAATGAGACGGAGAGGTAATAAAGTCTATCGGCACGAGGACCTTGGATTTATTAAGTAAAGTGGCAACGGTTATACAGAGTCATAAAGCGTGAGAAATCGAATATGTCTAAGTCCCTAATCAGCGCTGATGGTTCGTCCGGAGCTTCGCCTCCGTGAAAGGTCTGCTTCAGAAGAAGGGGTGAAGAGTCCCTGTGTGGTACAGTTTTTATGCTGTATCCTCCTCTCGATGAGGTGTGTGCGTTTGAGGTGTGTGTGGTTCTGTGTGTTTTGCTTAGTCTTGGCTCCCAGGCCCTGAGAGAGCTTCGTAACGGGGGAGAGTTCCTCGTGTCTCCGGTGTGATAAATTAAAACGGGGAGTGCCCCCCTGAAATGTCTCGTGTGTGATAATTTAATGTGGCTCTCAGGCCCCTGGTGTGGGCAGAGGTATCTCTTGGTTCCTCCTAACGGGGAAGAGCTCTCAAAATGTCTCCTGTGTGATAAATTAATGTGTCTCTCCCGTTCTGGAGATGATACTGGTGCATTGTCTGAGTGTCCACCATCTGCCTGCCTGGGAGATGGGGCCTTCAGCTCCGGCCTTGACCTGACTATATATTATCATGTTTGTGTTCGTTGGGTTAGAGCAAGAGTTGACTATATTGTAATGTGTCCATGTGATGTGCTCATCAGGCTAGGGTAGGAGTTAGCTATATTTATAATGTACATGTGATGTACTCAGCAGGTTATTTTTCCCAACATATCCCCCTCAAGTCGTCGCAAGACGACTTTTACTCATTTGGGGTACGAGGGATAGGACTCCAGCACAGGACTACCATCATAACACCATTAGAAATAACAGAAAGAAGGCAAATGACCATAAAAACAAACAACCATGAGCATGGGACTAAAACAACTCGCTGGACCGGGTGTATGGGGAACCACGTGGGAGAAACGCTACCCATGCTTCAGACATGGGTATGCCATACACACCCCACCTAGGGGGTGGCATCCACCCCGGCCTTACATCGCGAGCAGACAATACCAAGTAAAGTGGCAGCAGGTAATACACAAAAAACATACCACAAGCATACAATAATACAAAAAACAGACATCAGACGACACCAAAAAACAACAACCAACAACAAAGCTGGCCACACAACAAAACTAACACCAAACCATAATAATAACAACAAAATGCATCAATAAAACAAACTCCAAACAAAAACAGTATCAGCAAAAAGCAGCAATAAGACTAACAGTAAACAATAACAATATAACAAAAATGCAACAATCACACAGACACTACACAATAACAATCACAGGAAAGAAATGCAACCATGAAACGTGTCCCTAAACAATAGTAATAATAATAGAAAGATATGAGGTAGATAACGAATGGCAATCCCCCTCAACCCATCCCCAGATGACCACACACTAAGGATGTGAGGAGGAGTTAGCTGGTCGTGTAACAATAAGCAATCACACGCATGGGGTATTCGGGGTAGGCCCGGGGCACGGGAACAACTAAGAAACCACGGAATAGTCCTGAGCGTCATCACGGGCAGGTGGACGCAAGGCGCCACCTGAGCATTAGACCCTTTTATTCAACTGCGCTCAGGACCTCATCTGATAAACGGGCAATCAAGGCCCCTGGAATCTCGCCCGTGTGTATCCCCGAGCTCCATCTAGTGGGACAGCGGTATAAACAACAACATTTGCGTTCCCGGCGTCGGTTGCGTAGACGCGGGCATAGATATGGGAGCGGCTAAAAATAGTGAAGCGTACAGAAGCGAATACAGCCAGGGGCGCCCTCAAGCCTTGAGGGAACGGGCCGCAGCCCCTGGTACCGGAACGCAGATCCCTGGTCCGGGCGACGTGGGTGCATCAGGTGGGAGGGGGGTGGTGCCGTTGGCGGGGACGGGAATGGGGCAGCCCACCTGGAGAGGTTACTAGCACGTCACAGGCGGGGGGGGGGGGAACTTTGTGTTTCTCTTGCTGGAATTACAAACTTATGTACAACAGTTAGATGTTCAAACATATTTTCCTTAATCCTATTTCTAATTACTCTAATGGAAGTCCCTTTTGGGACCCTTGAATGTTAAGTGAAGGCATGGGTCGACCCTTAAGCATTTCATGCGGGGTTAGATGCGTCGTTCTGTTAGTTTTCATGCGATAACTCATTAGTGTCAGTGGTAGTGCATCAATTCAATTTAGTGCTTGCCCAAATGTTGTTAATTCTTTGTCTTGAGCGTCCCATTCACTCTTTCCACCATACCTTGTGGTTGAGGATTGGGGCGTAATCTAGTCTTTATTTGACATGCAAATGTTGAATCACTTGTTTGAGTGTTCTCTGAATAAACGTTTTGTCTGAACTTATTTCTGACGGAATTCCAAACCTTGTCATGCCTTCTCTAGTCCGAAACTTGATTACTGTAGCCGCACTTTGGTCTTTTGATGGGACTGCTTCTACCCATCTGTTGAACACTGTGTTTTTTTTTTTTTTTTATATATTTCACACTCATTTTAGCTGGATGTCAATCATTGTTTGCAAGTATGGTGAAGAAAAACCTTGTTTTCTAATTATTATTATTATTATTATTATATATATATATTTTTTTTAAATTCTCCTCAATACCTCCCCCCTTGCGCAATGGTCAAAACCATGCGCATTAAATGATAAGCAAATCTAAGAACGCCGTTGGTGCGACCAACGTCGAAACGTCTAACCTTAAGCATCAGCAAACTGAAACCAATCTTTTGGGAAGGGAAATCGAAACCAGTATGTCCAAATCCAAAGCCCAATATGGGTGGGTTTACCATCAGCCGCCTGAAACCACGCTGTTCCAAAGTCATGCACTAAACCGAAAAAACGTACATGCGTTAGTGGCCTTCTATACCACAAAGGTAAAATAAAATAAAATAAAACGCGACATGCCCCGTTCCAAGACCACCTCTGCTGCCAGAGCTGACATATCTGACCCCTGTTCCTCCTCCACCTTACACCCCACCCGGCACTTCCTATGATTGTTGCAGCTCGTGACTTCATGATCAAGTAAGCCAGTGCCCACAGCGACTCTGCCAAGTAATCGTGACTGTGCCTGCCTTAGGTCGTCCCGGGTGTCAAGGTGGGATCTTACCCGTCGTTGGCTAACCAGCCTTCCATACTGACTCGCTGCAGGATGCCGTACCTGGAAGATACAATCAATCCCCACCCATATGGTGGTATAGATCGCAAAGTGTGGGGATGGAGACAGAGTCTTCAGCCCCAACTGCCCTATGCAGCCAAGTGTGTGTGCGTAATGAATGCACCTCAGGGAAACTATAAAACAAAAAGTCATTTATCAGAGTTAAAATTATTAAAGTGTTGCAGCAGCAGTAGTGGCATTTGAAAGGTAAACCCACTACTTCCGAATCCACATTGACAACATAGCATGTAGGATCCCTTCCCAGCAGATGTAGCGCTAATCCACCTGTCATCCTTGACCAAAGAGATATACCCCATATTTTAATAGGTGTTGTCCTACTTGTACAGTTTATCAATATTACGTTTTATTTTTTTTATTATTATTCTCATCTTTATCATATCCATATTTATTCAATTATTCTTTCCTGTGTGAAAATAATATTAATCACTTAGTTGATAGCAACACCTTCTTTAGTCCAATTGCATTAGATTAGCATCACTGTTGTCCAATTAAAGTATCAACGTTATTGTCCTTCTAACCTCCTCATGAACTTCGATGTTCATCATCATGAATGATAACTGTTGTCCTAGGAAGACAAAAAACAAAACTAAAACAAATTAGCCATAATGTGAATATCCACTGTGTGTCTCCCTGTGACTCTCCCTCCTTCAGGAGAACACGCTCTCTCTCCCTCCTCAGTACGGGGTGCTGTTTGGTGCAAGACAACAGATAAGGGTGGAATGTGGCTTCTCTCTCTCTCTGCGTGTCTCCCTCCCACATTGGGTGCGGCTGTAACAGGGTGTGTTATATCCTTTAAATTATAATTACACAATTGCCTTTGTTTTTCTGTATTACCTGAAGTTTAGCTTTCCATGCCGCCTTAAGCTCTATTTTATTTATTTATTTGATTTGGCTCCACCTCCTTCTATACTCCCGCCCACATTCCAGAGTACCCGATAAGTTTCCCGCGCCCCCTGCCCTCTTCCCTTGTTTGCGATACCCTTGGGAAGAGGTGTGTACATTTATATTGTAATCAAATCTTTGACCATCTTATAATTTATCATTATTTATATTAGTTATTTTGATTATACATTGTTTAATTGGAAGTCTGGGGTATATATCTATCCATAGTTATTAGATAGATTTCAGTGTTTTGGGGAACTTTGTGTTTTGTTGCGATGTCCTAGCATGCACCTGACCCTCGTGTAGTCATGCTAGTTCCCCTTCCCCCCCCTGTGTGTTTCGTAGAGGAGTTGGAGTAAGGGCACAAGTGCTAAGAGGAAGCTATTTGTACATGTGTGTATTCAGATCGAATAAATGGACGTCGGAGTGCCCGAGTCCAGACACATCGTGGGTCACGTCATTCATTGCTAGAAAGAAACACAACGCAGAACGAACCGGTCACACTTGGTGCCGTTTGACCCGTCGGATCGCCGACCATCATCGCCTGCCTGGTCGTCGGGGTGCGCCCGTCGCTGCCTGCCCTGCTCTGCTGCTCGGCCCTATCTCCTTCGTCTCCTCGCCGTGTTCGCCGCTGTCTGCCCTGCCCCTGGTATTATGAGCGCTGAGTGCACGTGAGGTACACGGTAGTCGTTAAGAGTGCTTAAAGGGGAAGAAAATACTGCGCTATTTTGCTATAGTTGGGTGCGTAAGAAATAAATAATTATATATATATTTTTTTTTTTTTTCTGTCTTCTGTTTTACATTGGGGTTATTCTTTGGAAGTGTATTGTCATGTTTAGTCTCTCTTACTGTGTGTATTGGGGAAGGGTATTGATTGTAGAGGTTTTTATTTTTATTTTTATTTTGTTATGTGTTTTGTGCAGTTGTTTTAGTCACCAAGACTATTATTTTCTGTTAGATTTATTTTATTTATTTATTTTTGTCAGAGGGTCAAATATCTCGTTTTGTAAGATGTCCAGTGGGGATTCTTTCAGTGCAGATATTTTGGCTGGTCAGGGCCCTGTTGGGCGTAACGTCACTTTTGGGTTGGGGAGGGGCCAGAGGGTCACTCCATTTGGGTTTGGGAGGGGTAGGCCGGTAGCCCCTGGTAATCAGGAGTACTCTGTTGACCAGTCAGAGTTTAGTTTACCAGTAGGTCCCACCGCCAGCTCTACACCCATGGCACCCATAGCCCCTCAGCCTACCCAGGTTGTTACCGTAGAGTCATTGGGTGGCCTAGTAGCTGATTTGGCCAAACAGATAGGCGATAGCATTATAGCCAGCCTCAACACCATGCACCAGCCCAGTAGTACTCTGCCCCAGTCCCCGGGCCACCAATCCCTTGGCATTACTGATCCATCACAGCTGAAGGTGATTGTTCAGTCAGACCCTAGAGCTCCACCATACTTCAGGGGTGACCACACGGATACATTCTCCATTCATGAATGGGAAGACATGATGAAGTGTTATCTGGGTAGGATGAAGTGCAATACGCGCACTGAGGTGGTTGATTTGATTATGGCGAGACTGACTGGTAAAGCGAGAGACGTGGTGAAGGTATCTCTTCGCAGCCACCCTGAGTTAGATTCTAGTGAATTCCCGACAGCTGTATTTGACATTCTAAAGCGCAACTTCAGTGAGCTTACTTTTTCAAGCCTCCCTATGAAAGACTTTTACAGCACTGCCCCGAGGGCTGGTGAGGACATGATGGATTACTGGATCCGCCTTAACAAGGCTGTTGATGTCGCTGATGAGTGCCTCCGTAGGCGTGGAAAGGGCGTTGAGGACCCTAGTACTGAGGTGGTCATGATGTTCATTACCCACTGCTCTGACCCCGGTCTCACCATGTCGTTTAAGTTGAAGTCCCCTGAACTGTGGACCGCAGTGGAGGTTCAGGAGAGACTGGATGATCACATGACGAGTCTGAGAAGAAATTCAGCTCATGCCCAAAATGCAGTGAATGTGTCGGTGTGCAGCCAGAGTCCTGTGGCTGTGTCTTCTCATCGTCCCCAGCATAGTGAACCACATCAGGCCCCTTCGGTGATACACCAATCACTGCCTCATCCTGTCTCTATCGCTCCTGTCTCTGCCCATTGCCAGCCTCAGTCAGCCCACATGATAATGAACCCGCCCCAGGCCCCTCCTGTGTCCCCCCTCTATCCTGCTCCAGCTACTGTCCCTGTTCCCGTCACTGCCAGTTCCTCTGGTGTTGAGCTTGGTCCTCAGCAGGTAGTCGCTATGTTTGACAGAGTCCTCTCTATGTGTACTGCTTCTCTTGCCACTGGTCAGAGGGGTCCTCGTCAGAACGCCCGGCCACAGAATCAGCAGAGTTCTCTGTGTAGAGTATGTAGCTCTGGGGATCACACAACCAATGCGCACTGCAGGTTTCATAGGCTGTGTCTCAACTGCTTCAGACCGGGTCACTTCAGGCATGAATGCCCCAATGCCTCCCAATCTCCAGCTGTGTCGACAAGCCGTCCTTCCAGCGCACCTTTAAACTAGCCAGCCCACGTAGAGAGAGGGATAGCGTGGGCAGTGATGGAGTAACCCTCATTGGAGAACGAGATTTGCAATCTGTCTATGTAAATAGTTGCAGCCAGCTTTCTGAGGACAAGACGGTCATAATGGTGGGGTCGCAGAGAGTGGACAGAGCTAGTGAGTTGTTTTATGCTCCAGTGTCAGTCGGTGGCCAGTCTATATTGAAAGGAATGTTAGATTCGGGCAGCATGTCATGCACGCTTAATGAGGAGGCAGAATCCAAATTGAGAGCTGCCGGTGTTCTCCCTTGTCCTCATCCTGTGCCTGGTAATGTGGTGCTGATCGGTTGTGGTGGCCTCACTACACGGCCAAAGTGTATCTACGATCTGGATGTTGATGTCTATGGATTTAAGTTCATTGTGCCGTCATTCGTTGTTCCTGGACAGAGAGATGAGTTCATACTTGGGAGCAATGTAATCAGACCTATCATACAGGAGATGAAGTCCACTGAGAGGTACTGGGAGCTCATCTCCTCCAGTAGCAGTGACCCAGAGTGTGAGCAATTCCTCCAGCTCCTGAGCTGCGTTTCACGGTGGTCGGGCCCTGAGCTGCCGAGTAAGATAGGCACAGTGAGGCTGAGGCAGGCCGTCACTCTCCTTCCTCAGCAGGAATATGTGGTCTGGGGGAAGTTGCCGAGCAACGCTCCTGTGTCCCCAGGGAGCACTGTGATTGTGGAGCCCACCTCGGCGCGGTCAACCCCAAAGAACATTCTGGTGGGGCGTCTCGTGACACCCATGTGGGGGGATCGTTGGATTCCTGTCAAGGTCCTGAACCCCACACACAGCCCTGTGACGCTCCGCCGCAATGCCAAGCTGGCTGACGTCTCTCCCTGTCTAGCTGTTGAGGACCTGCCCATCACTCAAGGTCTGTGCGAGACAGTCTGATGTTTGTGGTTCTCCTACTCCTTCGAAGTCCATGCTTGATCCTGTGCAGCTGCTGAAGGATCATGGGTTAGCAGACATAGACATTGGTGGCTGTGAAGTGTCTGCTGATTGGAAGAAGGAGCTGGCTGAGCTGTTGTTAAAATTTCAGGATGTCTTTTCCAAGGGCAAGCTAGACTGTGGGGAGGCAAAAGACTTCGTCCACCGTATCCACCTTTCTGACGGCCGCCCCTTCCGACTGCCCTACCGTAGAGTCCCTCCTGCTCATTACCACCACCTGAGAGAAGTACTGTCTGAGATGGAGATGAAAGGTATCATCAGCAAGTCTCTGAGTGAGTACGCCTCTCCACTAGTCATGGTGTGGAAGAAGAACGGGGACCTGAGAATCTGCACTGACTTTCGCTTGCTCAATGCAAAGACCGTCAAGGACGCCCACCCACTGCCCCATCAGGGTGACTGCCTTGCCGCCCTTGGGGGAAATGCCTTTTTCAGTACCATGGATCTGACATCAGGGTTCTATAACGTCCCTCTCCATGAGTCTGACAGGAGATTCACAGCCTTTACGACACCTCTGGGCTTGTATGAATACAATAGGCTCCCCCAGGGCCTGTGCAACAGTCCAGCGTCCTTCATGCGGATGATGCTTAGCATCTTCGGGGACCTGAACTTCTCCAGCCTCCTTTGTTACCTGGATGACCTGTTAGTCGTTGCTCCCTCTGAAGGCGAGGCCCTGAGTCGTCTGGGGGAGGTCTTCTCCCGGCTGAGGGCCAACAATCTGAAGCTGGCTCAAAGAAGTGTCACTTTCTAAGGAAGTCTGTGAAATTTCTTGGCCATATGGTGGACAGCAGTGGCGTCTCAGTTGACCAGGAGAAAGTCAGAGTTATCTCTGGTTTCAGTAGGGAAGATCTGATGAAAGCTGATGGCTGCACACCATCACAGAAGAGGGTGAGATCTTTCCTCGGAATGGTCTTGTACTACCAACACTTCATCCCTGGGTGTTCCTCCATCGCAAAGCCCCTTTTTGCCCTGACAGCGGGCCAGAAACGCAAGGGGAGAGGCACTGGTGGTACCAGGAGAGCTGGCACCTTCCGTGAGCTGACTCCACAGGACTGGACCCCTGTCTGTGAGAAGGCGTTTGATGATTTGAAGAGGGTGCTCCTCGATTGTGTGGTGTTGGCTCACCCAGATTTCGATAGGCCATTCATCCTCTCCACGATGCTTCATTGGATGGCCTAGGTGCAGTCCTTTCGCAAGTTCCTGCTGGCGAGGAGAAGGCCAGGCCCATAGCGTTTGCCAGCAAGTCCCTCAGTCGCAGCCAAGCAAATTATCCTGCCCATCGACTAGAATTCTTGGCTCTGAAGTGGTCTGTGTGTGACAAGTTCAGCCACTGGCTCAAAGGTCACAAGTTCACTGTCTGGACTGATAACAATCCTCTCACGTACATCATGACCAAACCGAAGCTAGACGCCTGCGAGCAGCGCTGGGTCTCTAAGCTTGCACCATACTCTTTCGAGATCAAACATATTCCAGGGAGACTGAATGTGGTGGCTGATGCCCTCAGCAGGGACCCCTTTGTGAAGCCTCTGAGCCAACGTCTTCTGTCTGAGCCATACTCCGGGCTGCTGGAACAGGTGTGTGAAGTGGAGGAGGGATGTGTGCAGGACTCATTCCGCCTGACATGTCAGCCTCAATCATTAGGGAGTGTTGCTCCTAGTGCGGCCGTCGATGTGTCCATGTCAGAGGATGACGTCTCCTCTCTCCTCTCCTCTTGTGATGACTGGGACTCAGCACCGAGGCAGAGGGCTGCTTCTATGAGTGACCGCTTGAGCTCATTGATCCCTCCTGGCCAGGATTTGTTCTCCTCTCTCTCACTGGCAGACCTGCAAAACCATCAGCAGCAGGATTCGGTCGTTTCGAGAGTATTCAGCTATGTAGATAGGAAGCAGAGACCCTCCAGGCGTGAGCGCTGCAACGAGAGCCAGTGTACTCTGAGGGTTCTGAAACAGTGGGAAAAGCTCACTATACTGCATGGAGTCCTCTACAGGGTTACCAGGGATCCACTGACAAAACACAAGAGGTTCCAATACATCCTGCCTGAGTCCCTGAAGTCACAGGCATTGTCTGGTGTTCATGACCTGGCTGGTCACCAGGGTCAGCCTCGTTCTCTCTCTCTCGCCCGTCAAAGGTTCTTCTGGGGTAATATGGAGAAGGATGTACGCGATCATGTCCGTAACTGCCACAGATGTGTTCTCAGCAAAACCCCGGAGCCCGCAGCAAGAGCCCCTCTGGAGAGCATTAAGACCACTGCCCCTCTAGAGCTTGTTTGCATTGACTTCTGGTCAGCCGAGGACAGTAACAACAAGTCTGTGGATGTGCTAGTGGTCACTGACCATTTCACCAAATTAGCACATGCTTTCCCCTGCAAGGACCAGACGGCGAGGAAAGTGGCGAAGAAGCTCTGGGACAACTTCTTCTGTGTCTACGGCTTCCCTCAGCGTCTCCACTCTGACCAGGGTGCGAACTTTGAGAGCGAGCTCATCGCTGAGCTTCTGGAGCTGGCTGGTGTCAACAAGTCTCGGACCTCCCCATACCATCCCATGGGGAACGGCGGCACAGAGAGGTTCAACCGCACTCTGGGCAACATGCTACGGTCTCTCCCTCCCAGATCCAAACAGAAGTGGCCCCAAATGGTCCAGACGATGACGTTTGTCTATAATTGCACAGCACATGAGACAACTGGCTTTGCGCCATTCTATTTGATGTTTGGGAGGGTCCCCCGGCTGCCGGTTGACCTCCTGTTCAAGAATGTCCTCCGTGACGAGACAGTCTGTGACTATGATGCCTATGTGAAGTCTCTGGCGAGCGACCTCCACTCTGCTATACTCCTGGCTCAGAAGAACTCTGCTATTGAGCAGAAACACCAGTCTGACCAGTATAACAAAAAGGTTAAGGGTCTGCCTCTCTCCGTCGGTGACCAGGTTCTTGTAGCAAACAAGGGTGGCAGAGGGAAGCGTAAGCTTGCTGACAAATGGGAGCCGGTTGTTCACACGGTTGTGGCCTCCAAGCCTTCTCTCCACGTCTATAAGATCAGGGATCGAGTCGGACATGAGAGGGTGGTGCACCGGAATCTCCTGCTCCAGGTCAGCTTCCTCCCCTTGGATGAGAGTCTGGATGCCCTGGGCGTCGGCAGTCTGAATGATGGCTGCCCCAAGTCAGACTTACCTGAGTGTGAGGAATCAGCAATTGAGACGGACTGTGGTGCAGCTGATCCCACTATGGCTGATTCGCTCTCCTGGGTCAGTGACGGTAGTGATGACCGTACAGCTTCGTGGGTCCGTGAACAGTCCCCAGTCAGGGATGAGGATGCCAATGGCAGTCGTGACTTAACCATTCTGATGGTCCCTCCTGCATTGGATGGGCTTGCTGGTGCTGTTAGTGTTACCCCGTTGTCATCCCCCTCCTCTGAGCCCCATGTGTCTCCGGTAATTGATGCTCATCCTCAGGGTTCTCAGACAAGTGATCGCCTCACTTCAAGATTTGGGAGAGTTATCAAGCCGGTCTTTAGGTTGATAGAGTCCATGGCACAACTGGAAACGATTCTGGGTGTTCGGCCAGTATCCACTGTGATCCATGTTTGAGCTTATGTGACAGGTGTCTCCTGGTATTACTCATGGCGAGTGAATTATTAGTGTTTTTATTTATTTGTTTATTTGTTTTATTTGTTATTATTTGCCCGGTCCGAGTATGGCCTATGTATGTGTGGTGTAAATGGCACTTCACGTTGTCTATAGTGTTCCCAGGGGCTTAGCTAACCTCTGGGTGCTCTTAACTCTTTATTGGGTGGCACCTATTGCCGAAGTCGTGGTTTTCTGGTGGTCGGTTTACAGTCCGGTCTGGGCAAGTTTTATTTATGGTTCAAATGTTTGTGTAATTCTGGGGGGTGAGTGTAACAGGGTGTGTTATATCCTTTAAATTATAATTACACAATTGCCTTTGTTTTTCTGTATTACCTGAAGTTTAGCTTTCCATGCCGCCTTAAGCTCTATTTTATTTATTTATTTGATTTGGCTCCACCTCCTTCTATACTCCCGCCCACATTCCAGAGTACCCGATAAGTTTCCCGCGCCCCCTGCCCTCTTCCCTTGTTTGCGATACCCTTGGGAAGAGGTGTGTACATTTATATTGTAATCAAATCTTTGACCATCTTATAATTTATCATTATTTATATTAGTTATTTTGATTATACATTGTTTAATTGGAAGTCTGGGGTATATATCTATCCATAGTTATTAGATAGATTTCAGTGTTTTGGGGAACTTTGTGTTTTGTTGCGATGTCCTAGCATGCACCTGACCCTCGTGTAGTCATGCTAGTTCCCCTTCCCCCCCCTGTGTGTTTCGTAGAGGAGTTGGAGTAAGGGCACAAGTGCTAAGAGGAAGCTATTTGTACATGTGTGTATTCAGATCGAATAAATGGACGTCGGAGTGCCCGAGTCCAGACACATCGTGGGTCACGTCATTCATTGCTAGAAAGAAACACAACGCAGAACGAACCGGTCACACGGCCATAACGCCTTGAGAGCGCGCGTGCTCCGGGGGCTGGGTGTGGGAGAAACCAGTGGTAGTTCCTTTTCTCGGCCAGCAGAGGGGTTGTTCAGGTGAAACCTATGGACAGAGACTACAAGGAACTTCAAACATGGCACACAGGGAACTACAAATTTATCAAAGCCTGAAAACTCAACAGAGCTCTACCTGCATTCCTTGGATATGTGGTATTTTATGGCGTATGGCCACCACACGCTTTCAGTTGAACACACTCTATTTCCTTTCTCTGTACTGTGTGTTAGTGTGTCTCTCTGTACTGCCTGAATGGTGTAGCTCGACAAATGGGGGGGGGAAATGTGTTCTCTCTCTCTCACCCTTCCTCACTCCCCTTAGGGTCAAGCAGCAGCTAGGACCGTTAACAGATAAGCCTGGAATGCAACATCCTCAACTCCCCATCATGGAACAAGACCTAATAACTATCTCTCACACACAAAAAGATCCTTCTGTCCCTTCATTCACAATTAACTTTTCACTTTATTATATATAACTTAATACTGCTCCCCCTTTCCAAATTTCTATATACACAAAACTAGAAGCTGACCACCGAAATTGGTACAGGCCTCGTCAGGCCGAACCAAAACACCCTCACAGGTTCTAACTTCCATACAATTCTAGGGAGGGGAACTACAACATGAGGTGGAGTAGAGGACTTCAAATATGGTGGACGGGGACCTCAAATGGGAGGACTACACATATGGGAAAGGGGATTACACTCTGGGCCTGAAAACCATACAGAGTCCCTTCTCGTGGTCCTGAAACAACCGTTCATTGTTAGAAAAACACGCACTCTATCGCTACCTCCAACTGTCTAGAGGGAAAATGGTCCCTCTCGATCGTCCTCCGACTTTAGCTCTCCTTTATATCTCTCCTTGCTATCTCTCTCGCTCCCTCTCACACACACACCTAAACAGACCTTTCTCATTCTGTCTCCTCCAAACACACACACAGAAACATCACCTCTTGCGTACACGCGCACAGAGACGCACACAGCCTTTCTCACTCTGTCTCCTCTAAACGCACACACAGAAACATATCGACAGACCTCTCGTTCTGTCTCCCACAGACGCACACAGAAACATATCAACAGACTTCTCATTCTGTCTCCCGCAGACGCACACACAGAAAAATATCAACAGACTTCTCGTTCTGTCTCCCGCAGACGCACACACAGAAACATATCAACGGACCTCTCGTTCTGTCTCCCGCAGACGCACACACAGAAACATATCAATGGACCTCTCGTTCTGTCTCCCGCAGACGCACACACAGAAACATATCAACAGACTTCTCATTCTGTGTCCCGCACCCACAATCATCAGACACGGCAAAATAGCATTGAGCATAGCAAAGCAAGCAAGCGTTCCACACATAGCCGGGTTATCATTGATTGATTTATTTCTATATTTAACCGGCCCACAAATACGCTCGTTCTCTTTCTTTCTCTCTCTCTGGGCCTCTTACACACACACACACACACACACAGCCTCTCCGTCACTCTCTCTCTGTGTGTCACTCGTGCCCTAGGCACCGTTTCCTCTGCAAAGGGACTCTAACCCTGATAAAGGACTCTAACCTTCTTACCACATACAATTATTTAATACACAAACAAAGAAGGGGACTCTAACCCCCCCCCCCCCCCGAGGGACTCTAACCCCCTTTAAGACATAGGTGGGGACTCTAACACCCCCCCAGGGACTCTAACCCCCTTTAAGACATAGGTGGGGACTCTAACCCCCCCCCCCGAGGGACTCTAACCCCCTTTAAGACATAGGTGGGGACTCTAACCCCCCCCCGAGGGACTCTAACCCCCTTTAGACATAGGTGGGGACTCTAACCCCACCCGAGGAACTCTAACCCTTAAGACATAAGTGTATTTATTACACATCCATTACTTGGCCATCGGTAGTCTTGTATCACTATGCCCGATTCTTATAGGCCCTATGGTCTCGAGGGTATTCTTTCACCATGCAACGAGCCGATATTCGATGTGTCACGCGTTCAGGGTCAATCGGGTTTATGGGGAAATGCTGGGATGCAGTCCTATTCGTCCCCACGAGATATCCCGTAGCGAACCGCTCTCACAGTCTCACTTCCTAATGTGGTTCCTATATAACTATGCAGAGTTTGGATTTTATCAACAGGTTCTGCCTACCTTTTGTTGGGCGATCGCGAGGTGAGACTGCAGGAATCGGTCCGGTGCTCCGGGGTCCCGAGGTCGTGCCGCTCTCCGTCTCTCGTTTCCCAGTTGCGTGTTCAATTCAGAAAAAATCACGTCGGAGGTCACCAAATTGTGGGGAAAAACGGTCTGTCTAGCTACTGGACCAGATAAAATGAGACGGAGAGGTAATAAAGTCTATCGGCACGAGGACCTTGGATTTATTAAGTAAAGTGGCAACGGTTATACAGAGTCATAAAGCGTGAGAAATCGAATATGTCTAAGTCCCTAATCAGCGCTGATGGTTCGTCCGGAGCTTCGCCTCCGTGGAAGGTCTGCTTCAGAAGAAGGGGTGAAGAGTCCCTGTGTGGTACAGTTTTTATGCTGTATCCTCCTCTCGATGAGGTGTGTGCGTTTGAGGTGTGTGTGGTTCTGTGTGTTTTGCTTAGTCTTGGCTCCCAGGCCCTGAGAGAGCTTCGTAACGGGGGAGAGTTCCTCGTGTCTCCGGTGTGATAAATTAAAACGGGGAGTGCCCCCCTGAAATGTCTCGTGTGTGATAATTTAATGTGGCTCTCAGGCCCCTGGTGTGGGCAGAGGTATCTCTTGGTTCCTCCTAACGGGGAAGAGCTCTCAAAATGTCTCCTGTGTGATAAATTAATGTGGCTCTCCCGTTCTGGAGATGATACTGGTGCATTGTCTGAGTGTCCACCATCTGCCTGCCTGGGAGATGGGGCCTTCAGCTCCGGCCTTGACCTGACTATATATTATCATTTTTGTGTTCGTTGGGTTAGAGCAAGAGTTGACTATATTGTAATGTGTCCATGTGATGTGCTCATCAGGCTAGGGTAGGAGTTAGCTATATTTATAATGTACATGTGATGTACTCAGCAGGTTATTTTTCCCAACACCGTATTGCGGGTACAGGTGTAAAGGGGACGTCATTTGGGGTACCTCTGTTGTTTGTCCCGGAAGGGCATACGGTTTTTGACCGCAAGAAATACCAAGTTGTTGTTATGTCACTGAGGATCTATTAATGTATTCCGTATTCCCATGCAATTGTTGTCATGGTGAGGAAATAAACGGGTTGTAAACCGGAGACGATCGCACGGATCAATCATTGCTTCACGTACCTGCATAGTACTGGAAACATCAACACAGCGCGTCAAACATGTCACCCGGGAGTCAAACCACACGGAGCACACACATTGGATGTGGCTCGTATACTTGTCAAAAACCCGCCGTTTATTCAAAACTGCCGGTTGGAACTGTAGGAAACCTTCGGCACGTAAGGCAACTGGTGGCACAAGGACTTTGAAAGCTATTGGTAGCTTAGTGAAGCTTCGACTATCGTACCTTTTGGAGGACGTTTGCGGGCTGCAGAAGGACCGGGAAGCTGTCGGGATTTCGGCTGCACTGGAGTGCGTCTGGAGGCTGCGGGATTTCGAGTAGAATCGCCTGCGGGAGCTGTCAGGACTTGCGCTACACCTGCATCATCGGGTCTAACCATGGGCTACGGTGCTAACGCTGGAGGCTACGGCTGTGGAGTGGACTACATCGTACACAAGCTACTGGACGGCGCACAACACAACATTCAGAGAGCAGGTATTTGTGGAGCCACACACATGCCCAGGCTTTAAATCCAATGCATTGCTGACAAACTGACAGGACGGTAGACTTTGCATTGACTTGACTTTGTGTTTCAAACTATTGAACTGATTTGTGACTTTTGTTCTAATGGAGGGAAACGCAGCATCAGACATTGTCAACGGGAGTGGTAAAATACCAACTGCTAAAAAAGCAACCAGTGTTACTGGTGGTGCTGAAACACTGCCACTAAAGCGGGTGGTCAAACTTACAGCAAAGGCGTTGGTTGTGTTAGATTTCAGCTTATTTCTAAACTGTTCGGACAGACTCTGCATTGTGTATTTTCAGTCGTAGTAGTAATTCTTGAAGTCGAAATCAAAGCAGCTTGACAGGTTGGATTAGAGGGTTGAATAGATGGTTTATTTTCCAGGAATACAGCGAGATACAGACTTAGGTTGACTAATCTATAGTGGACCCGGTGGTCGATGACTTGTTTCCTTGGCTGTCGAACCCTCTACTCGTCGAACCAAAGGGTTGGGGCGAGTATTATACAAAAAGGGGATACATGAATAACACGTGAACAGACGCACTCTCAGCCTTGATAAGGTATCTGGCCCTAGCTATGTCCCAGAGGACCAGGGCCCTGTTTCCCGATATCGATGGATCTTCGCTCGTAAGATGGTTCGAAAGAGGGAGCTTTCGAACCATCGATAATTTCTTTGGAGCGTTTCCCGAAACTCCTCTTAACGTGAACGCGCATTCGCTGCACTCAAGACGATCTTAGGATTGTACCTGTCCACTGACATGGTGCTGAAACGGGCTATGACGCAGGGGGAGACGCAGGAATGTCGGAGGAAAATGGGGTTAAAAAGGGTTAAAATATCTCCCCATCAAGGCCAACCGCAGAGTAGCCTACGAAAAGAATAGATTGCAATAATATGAATGCTAAAGATATTAAAACACAATTGATTAAGCCTAGGCCGACATATATATCAGTCCTAATCCTGAGCGCACGATCGGGAGGTGGAAGTTGCGCTTTAGATGCCTTCACAAGTCCAGCGGAGGGCTCCAGTTTTCGCCGGCCAAGTCATGCGCTGTGATATGTGTGACAGCTATGTTGCACAACATTGCAGCTAAGGCTGGGGTAGCTTTGGTTGAACCGGAGGACATTGAGGACGATGACAACGAGGAAGATCGGTGTGAGGACGGCCTCCCTCATAACTACGCGGCTGGTTTTCATGCACGTCGAAGAGTGATTGAGACTTTTTTTTAACCCCCTCCACCCTCCCACATGTCACTAAACATTCCCGTCAACGTGACCAATCCCCACCATATCCCAGCCTTTTGCCTGCTCCTTTGCTTGTTTTTTATAAAAAAATATATAATATTATTTTTTATATATATATTTTTTTTTTACATTATTTTATGCTACGTTTTATGAGTAGCCTATGTCAGTCTGCACAAATCCCCCCCACTTTCTCTCACACATTTTAAGTGCCCTGCCTGCTCAAACATTTCCTGGACTGTCTCTCTCAAACTAAGAAAATAATGGCCCACATTAGGCTCAGACGCACGTGATACACCATTACCAATGTGTTATAATAAAACGCATCCAATACTAGGAATGTCCGCTGGCAACGCCACTGAGGCTATAGTAGGCTAACGAGGCTCTTAGCGTCCTACGAGTACCCTGGAGCACTCGTTAGCTACTCGTGACTCGTGAGCGTTTTTAAGACGTTCGTTACCAAAGATGCTTTCGGGAAACGGTGTGAAAACTGTACAATGCTCTTACGACCAGTGGCGATTTTGGTTTGGAAACTCTGGTGGGGCCCATGCAGGAAAATATTATAATGCAATCCAGAAATACCACATATTACTACCATCACAAAAAAAACAGTAGCAAGTGACAGAGGGGACCAAAATTGCAGCTGAATAATGCCATCACTCAAACGCGAATCTGACAACATATATTAGGCTATTATAGCAATAGCACCACCATATGGCAGCGTTCAAGATCTCACAATATCAAAACTCAAGAAAACAACAACGTGGCAACAATAAAAACACAACGGCGCACACCCTTTACACAGCAATCAATATACAAAGCCACCACTCACAATATACCAAAAAAAGAAGAAGTATGGTTTAAGTTGCATTAAGTTTGCAGGCCACCATACTGTACAATTAACAATGAATCTAGCCTGATAGAGTGGTTGCCTATTCAGACCTGGATAATCCTGGGTGAAAATTTAAGTAAGTTTGGGCTAAGATGGTAATTACCTGTGCTTTAAGGACAGTGCTGTCTGGTCTCCTTTGTGTGGCTGAGGTGAAACACAAGCATTTTTTTCCGCTTGAACAACTCCTGGTTGAACGATCTATTCTTGTCCTTTCCCTCTTGAATAATGATTAAATCCGTCGGGCGATGTGGTCCCAAACGTTTTATCTCCAACTTCTGTTCAAGTGCTAAATCTCACATGAGACAGATACTCAACACGATTCATCATTTAATGAATGAAACGTCCATTTGTTGTTATTTACTGTAACAGTAACTACGTTAGCCAGCTAGCAAGATCTGATCGGCTCCCGCCGTAAACCCCGCCCTTTCTACAAATCAGCCAATGAGAAGAGCTTTGGGGCACTAAACTTCTGGCCCCACCGCCGAAACAGAAGCGGGCGCTGCGCACGCGCTTGCTCGCGCAACAGCACCAGTTTCTACACTGCAGCAGACGGGGCCATCTCGGCTGTGCCCCACCGAGCGGAAATGACGAGACGGAGCAACAAACTATTTCACACACAACTACTACACTACAACAATTGCGTTCATCAAACTAAAACTGCGGACATGTAATTAATTATTAACAATTAATGTATTATTAACTTATGCTCAATGACATTTTGGAAAAAAAAATGAAAAGTATAATCGTGCCCTGCACGGCAGCGTTCTCTGGTGGGGCCGTGCCCCACTGGCCCCTAATGCAAAGACGCCACTGCTTACGACCCACTCTGCGATCCACTTAGGCTAAAGATGCTTTCGGGAAACGGGGCCCAGGTCGGTTCAACCTTGTTGAACATAACAATGGCAGAATGTTGGGGATAACACCTTGTATCAGTATGAGAGGCCCTGGCCTGTTCCTAGACTAGAAATGTGAACAAAAGAGAGACACTAAAATGCACCAATATTCTACAGTTGGTAAACTAGATAGTTTACAAAAGGAAAGAAAAAACAAACTAAATACAGCAGATGTTATAAGAAAAACAATACAATGTCTAATGTTGAATAATGATGAAACAGAGGTAAAAAATGCTCTTGACAAACTGATAACGGTGTGTAATGAGGCTAAATTCAGCCATGATTCTTTGTTGACCCTATTGCCGTCTGAAGAGAAGGTGAAGCATGAAACATGGTTTAAAGCAAAAATGTTGTCAAATAATGGTTCTATTGCTGATGCTAAAAAGTGGTTTTTGTGTCATGGTCATTTCACTTTACATGAAAATGTTCATGTGGAGGATGGTATCTGTCCTGATGACAGTATTTCAAATGTGGGTAGCAAACACTCTAGTCAAAGGAGCCCCTGCATCCTCTGGAAGGATAATGGCTGAGGCCGATAGAGCTGCACTTCTCGCTCGCCAAGCAGCCCTAAAAGAAAAACATGCTCTGGAGAAACAGCAACAACAGCTAAAAGGCAAAATGGAGGAACAGCAACAACAGCTAAAAAGCAAAATGGATGAGCAAGAACAACAGCTGAGGAGGAAAAGAGAGGAGCTTGACTTGAAATCCGACCTTGCTGCATGTAATGCAAAGCTGGCAGTACTGCAGGCATGGGAAACAAAAAGTTATTCTTCCAAAGGCTCAGATGGTATGAATTCCTATTTTGAAAAAGGAAAAAAGAAAGAGGACTCTGTCGTTGTCCTAAACCCCATGGTGAAGGAGTATGAGCCTTCATGCAGGCCTGTGCAAGAAATTCACTGGGCACAATCATCATTACCACCTGACAAACATACATCAATGGACGTAAGGCCAAAACAACCTGTTCAATTGTTAGGAAACATCATAGCAACATCACAGCATGCACAGTGCCAGCCTACAGTTGCTCAGTCAAACGATGGACCAAGACAACATGGTAGTCATCAAAATCTTCCTGACGACATAATTAATATCATGAGCAGACAAAATGAAATTACTGCTGCTCTGGTGCAACAACAGCATTACTTGTCTCTACCACCGAGAGATATTCCTACCTTTGAAGGACACCCTCTCACATACAGGTCATTCATAAAGGCATTCGAGCAAGGAGTGGAAGGAAAGGCAAGCAATGCTGATTGTCTACTATCTGGAGCAATATACGAGAGGACAGCCGCGAGAGTCGGTGCGTAGCTGCCAGCATATGGATCCTGAGAGTGGCTATGGAGTGGCTAAGGGTCTTCTACAAGAACATTTTGGGAACCACTATACGATTGCAACTGCTTATATGGAGAAAGCTTTGGCCTGGCAATCAATTAAACCTGAAGATGTGGATGCACTCCAAGCCTATTCATTGTTTTTGCGTGGTTGCTGCAATGCAATGGAGGATCTCCACTACTTACAAGAACTTGATATGCCAGTTAACATGAGGGCCATTATTTCCAAACTACCATTTAAAATGAGAGATCAGTGGAGAGCCAGAGCTCATGATGCAATGGAAAGAACAAATGACAGAGCACACATCAAAGACCTAGTGTCGTTTGTTGAACGCCATGTGAGAATTCTGTCAGACCCATTGTTTGGTAACATACAGGACTCCGGGTTTGGAGCTGCAGGGCCAAAGACTTTCACCAGGTTTACCTCACAGCCTAGGAACAGAGTTAAGGAAAGTATTTTTGCCACTGCAGTAGCTTCTACAAACGTCACTGAAAAAATTAAAGAACAAACAAAAATGGAGAAAGCTGGATGCCTCTGCTGTTCTTGTGGGCATTCATTGGACGAATGTAAGGAGCTCATTGGAAAAGGACACAAAGACAAAATTAAATTTCTGCGTGAAAAAGGAGTTTGTTTCGCATGTTTATGCGTGGGTCACATGAGCCGTTACTGCGAGAGGCGCATGATATGCAAGATCTGTGGTCGAACTCACCCTACCTTGCTTCATATAAAAAGGCAACCAGCTCTGGACCAGCAAGAGGAACCTTCCAATGAACAGCCTGCTATAGTTACAACATGTGGACATACAGGGGCCGGTAGAGGCCAGTGCGCTTTGTCTATCCTTCCTGTGAGGGTGAAAGCTTCAAAGGGAAATAACATCATAACAACATACGCCTTTCTGGATCCCGGCAGCTCAGGCACCTTTTGTTCGGAAAATCTAATGAAGAAACTGAATGCTGCGGGCAACAAAATCAGCTTCCTGTTACGCACAATGGGGCAAGAAACAGTGAAGACTGCTTATTGCTTAGCTGGGTTGGAGTTTGCTGGGCTTGACAGCAGTGATTTCTATGCACTTCCAGATGTTCTCACACAGGAGAAGATCCCAGTGACTGCCGATGACATAGTGACACAGGAAGATCTGTCTCAGTGGCCATACCTAGAAAAGGTACACATCCCAAGCATCAAGGCAAATGTTGATCTACTGATTGGAACTAATGCTCCAAGGTTATTGGAACTGTTGGGAAAAACGGTCTGTCTAGTTACTGGACCAGATGAAATGAGACGGAGAGGTAATAAAGTCTGTCGGCACGAGGACCTTGGATTTATTAAGTAAAGTGGCAACGGTTATACAGAGTCATAAAGCGTGAGAGATCGAATATGTCTAAGTCCCTAATCAGCGCTGATGGTTCGTCCAGAGCTTCGCCTCCGTGGAAGGTCTGCTTCAGAAGAGATGGTCATGAGTCCCTGTGTGATACAGTTTTATACTGTATCCTCCTCTCGATGAGGTGTGTGTGGTTCTGTGTGTTTTTGCTTGACCTTGGCTCCTAGGCCCTGGTGTATGCAAGTGTATCTTCTTGTGTTCCTACTAACGGGGAAGAGCTCCTCAGTGTCTCCTTTGTTCTCGAAGTATCTCTTGTGTGCTCGAAGTATCTCTTGTGTGATCGAAGTATCTCTTGTGTGATGAATTAATGTGGCTCTCCCGTTAGTGTCTACCATTTGCCTGCTTGGGAAATGGGGCCTTGGCTCTGGCCTTGACCTGACTATATTATCATGTTTGTGTTATGTGTTAAAAGCTGACTATATTGTAACGTGACTGCCATGTGTTGTGCTCCTCAAGCTAGGGTGGGAGTTAGCTATATTTATATGTGCTCAGCAGGTTATTTTGCCCAACAGAACCATGGCAGGTCGTCAACAGCTGTGGGAATGTCCCATATGCTATTAGAACTGTGCTAGGATGGTCAGTAAATGGTCCACTAAATGGAAACTGTGGCACCATGGAGGAAAAATGTCCCTCTGCTACGGTTAACAGGATTGCTGTGCATAAACTGGAGGAAATGCTGGCTACTCAGTACAACCATGACTTCAACGACAAGAATCTGGAGGACGACCTGCTTCGAGTTGGAGGAAGGCTCAGTAGGGCAACTCTGCCAGAAGAAGTCAAGCATCCACTCATCCTCACTAAAGACCAGCATATTTCGACTCTTATTCTCAGGCATATCCACCAGCAACTAGGTCATAGTGGTAGAAACCACACACTATCCAAACTCAGGAGGAAATACTGGATCACAAAGGCTCCTTCAGCAATAAAAAAGGTCATAAATGATTGTTGGACGTGCAGACTCCACGCTGCAAGAGCAGGTGAACAAAAAATGGCAGACCTGCCTTTAGAAAGGACTTTGCCTGACCTACCTCCTTTCACAAGTCTTGGTGTAGACCTTTTTGGACCTATCGAGGTGAAGAGAGGAAGAAGCCTCTGTAAACGCAACGGGGTGATTTTTACCTGTTAAGTAAGTAGAACTGTGCACCTGGAGGTTGCAAACTCGCTGGATACTGATGCGTGCATTAATGCTTTGCGGCGCTTCATAAGTAGAAGAGGCCAAGTTTCTCATATGCTATCCGACATTGGTACCAATTTCGTTGGAGCAAATAGAGAACTGAAGGAGGCTCACGCTGCACTTAATCATGAACAGATTCAAAGATCTCTCATTCCAGCAGGAGTGGACTGGAAATTCAATCCTCCAGGGGCATCTCATTTTGGTGGAATTTGGGAGCGCATGATTCGTACAATAAGGCGTGTTCTCAAATCTGTATTGCACCAGCAGCAATTGGACGACGACGGCCTCAACACGGTTCTCTGTGAAGTTGAGGCCATAGTAAATGACCGGCCCATCACCCAGCTGTCCGAGGATCCCAATGATCTTGAACCTCTCACACCAAACCCTATCCTCCTCCTGAAAGGCAAACCTGCATTACCACCTGGGGTGTTTGTGAAACAAGACCTGTATGCAAAGAGAAGGTGGAGACAGGTTCAATATATATCTGATCTGTTCTGGAAACAGTGGGTTCAAGAGTACCTCCCTCTGCTGCAAGAACGGCAAAAATGGAACAGAGAAAAAGGGAATTTTGTGCCAGGAGACATTGTCATAGTCATGGATTCGGCTGCACCTCGTGGCTCTTGGCTGCTCGGACGAGTAGTCGAGACCTTTCCCGACAAAACGAGTTTGTACGGTCCGTTCGTCTTAAGACGAAGTTTAACACTGTGGTAAGACCAGTGACCAAATTCTGTCTGTTGAACGCAGCTTAAGATATCTGATGATAATGCAGTAATGCATGACTGGTATTAATGGCTCTTTGTTGTTTTGGTTTAAATGTTAGCTCCATCCGTCGCTTCCATTTAGGGGCCGGAGTGTAAGAGCCATTTTCCTGTTTTTCAGTTATGTTGTAATGTCTGTGTTGACCACTGAGTGGTGTTGCCGTACTGCGGGTACAGGTGTAAAGGGGACGTCATTTGGGGTACCTCTGTTGTTTGACCCCGGAAGGGCATACGGTTTTTGACCGCAAGAAATACCAAGTTGTTGTTATGTCACTGAGGATCTATGAATGTATTCCGTATTCCCATGCAATTGGTGTCATGGTGAGGAAATAAACGGGTTGTAAACCGGAGACGATCGCACGGATCAATCATTGCTTCACGTACCTGCATAGTACTGGAAACATCAACACAGCGCGTCAACCAGGTCATCCGGGAGTCAAACCACACGGAGCACACACATTGGATGTGGCTCATATAGTCTTATTGAAAAGAGAAAAAGGCATAGCCATAAATACAGTTAATAGGACGGGAGGGGACAGGCTGTTAGCTCCGGTTAGCACCTTAGCATCGAGCTAGCGGAGCTTCTGTCATTCAAATAACTCGGACATGTTGTTTAAAACCTATAACACCCAATTTATTAAAATATCCGGATTTAATCGGGCTCTCTCCCATAAGTACAGTTAATAGGACGGGAAGAGACAGGCTCTGTTAGCCGCGGTTAGCGCGATGTTAAAGAGCAGCTCTACCGGAGCATGCCACCTCAACAGGTGCAAGTTAGCCTCCGGTTTGATATTCGCCGGATATTCGGTTTACCACCCATTCGGATTCATCAACATAAGTGCAATACATTACGGGCTTAGTATGTTGAGGACGGTTTAGGACACCGTATCGCGAAAATCACAAACACATGTTGTCACCATCGATGTCTGTGCAACAACGTCATTTACGTTCTGGCTGCTACCTGTTCTAGGGACCGTCAGCAAGTTACACTCACCGACTGGTGGCAGAGACGTTACCATGGAATTGTTTCTGGAAATAAATCATATAAAATAACATAAAAATCACAAAAAAATACATTTTGTCACCTGATTGTAGTAGTAGTTGCCAATGGTAGGCTGCTACTTACTGCAGGTAACTTTGCTAATATATTGCATTATTGTTAAACGGGATGCAATTAATAATTTCAAATATAGTTTAGTCGATTTTTGTCGAATATTAAACTATTAACTGCATTATGATTAAAAAACTATATTGCAATATATTTGTGTGGTTAATTTCCTGAAACAATTCCATGGTAACGTCTCTGCCACCAGTCGGTGAGTGTAATTTGCTGACGGCCCCTAAAACAGGTAGCAGCCAGAACGTAAATGACGTTGTTGCACAGACATCGATGGCGCCAACATGTGTTTGTGATTTTTCGCGATACGGTGTCCTAAACCGTCCTCAACATACTAAGCCCGTAATGTATTGCACTTATGTTGATGAATCCGATTGGGTGGTAAACCGAATATCTGGCGAATATCAAACCAGAGGCTAACTTGCACCTGTTGAGATGGCATGCTCCGGTAGAGCTGCTCTTTAGCATCGCGCTAACCGGGGCTAACAGAGCCTGTCTCTTCCCGTCCTATTAACTGTACTTATGGGAGAGAGCCCGATTAAATCCGGATATTTTAATAAATTGGGTGTTATAGGTTTTAAACAACATGTCCGAGTTATTTGAATGACAGAAGCTCCGCTAGCTCGATGCTAAAGGGCTAACCGGAGCTAACAGCCTGTCCCCTCCCGTCCTATTAACTGTATTTATGGCTATGCTTTTTTCTCTTTTCAATATGACCATACACAATGGCCAGAGGACCAGCATCCTTTTTTAACTGATAAACAAAATAATCTTTGAGTTCTACATGTTCTAGAAATGTTCATTAATTGACAGTCCTAATGTTTATTTTCTTGTCTTCTGATTCTTTATTACAGTATGGAAGGGGAGATTTGGAGGTACCTGGTCAGGTCTTGGTCAGCCTTCAAATCCCAGATGTGGAGACTGCAGGGATACCTCAGGGAGAAGACACTAAAGAGCCATCTCTCATTCATCGAGTGGACTCATTGGTTTGCGAATGACCACAAAGATCCTCCCATAGGCAGATTGCTGCATGGCATTCACCACTTATTCAAATTGTAGAGGTTGAAGCAGTCTTCCTTGTGGTCACTTGCCATAACACTGTCATGTGTTTTATGAAAAAACCATCAGTAACATTTAAATTGAGTTGATGTGGACGGCTCTTTTTTTTGTCAGATTTCTTCAGTGTTCAGTGCCTCTTTGTGAGATATGCATTGTTTGAAAGATAAGCCTTTGATTTTGTTTAATTTTAATATGCCTTTCATCAACAGTGGTTTGGGGTTTTATAACAACAATTAAAGTGCTTAACTACTGGTGAACGATTTTGCAGAACATATATGGTTTGTGTTGATTGCATGGAAAAGGGAATAACCAGTTACAACTTATATGGTAAGAGCCTGGTACAGTTTCAGCTTAATTACTGGGTAAATTGTCGTGTTTTACATGGTAACGTCGCAGAACGCACATGTTAAAAGTTTGTGTTGAATGCATGGAAAAGGGAATAATGTATTACAAATTATATGGTAAGTAAATAAGAACAACTTTCCATTTGTTCACTTTCTTTAATGAAAGATAGCAGTGAAATGACAATAACCAAACATGTCATGAGCAGCTAAAGGTGCTGGTATGTTTACATCTAAATAGTCATTAACTTCCGGTTCCGTTATGTGTAACAACATAGAGGTCCGTAGTGCAATATTCCCTATCTCCCCCTGAGCCTTTAACACTCTAACACAAAGGCTGATTAAAACAACAAAACAGCACCAAACGAATGGTTGTACGCACTATGCGCCACAAGAACGAGCGGAAGACCCAACATGAACACAATGCCCACAGAACCCATCAAAGACTACCCCATAGCAAAGTCCTTATGCCAGGCAGGCACACCGGCCCTCCTGGTGGACCGGCGCAAGTCTGTCGCCGGCGGCACATCGGGTGGCGGTGGGAGAGGGGCCACAAAGCCCAGCGGTGGCGCACGAAGGACGCCCTGGGCCGGCTCCACTGGCACGATAGGGGTGTGCTGCATCCCGCGCCGGGGAGAGCCTGCAGGTGCCGGTGGTGGAGCGGGCCCTGACTCCGTCACGGGCCTCACCGGGCCGCTCGCAAGACCAGGAAGCCGCGGCGTTGCACTGAGTGCTGGTACAGCGACACGAGAAGCCAGATCGTCATAGATCGATCGAGGCAGGGGCCGGTCGCTGTGGACCGGGTAGAACTTGCGCAGGAATCTTCGGTTCCGAGTTGAGATCCTGCCCGACCCGTCAATCTTGATCACGTACTGATCGTGCTGGCGCACCTCAACGACACTGCCTGTCCTGTCCCACTTGTTAGGGTGAGGTCCCATCTGGTTCTGTACGCGGACAAAGTCCCCCACCTCGAGAGGAGGGAGGCGTTTGGTGTGCTCCGCCCAAGCGTCAGCTGTGCGGATGTGGCGTTTGCGGAGGGCCTCCTCCCTTGCCGTCAGCGTCACACCCCATGTTACGTGCGGCCTGTACCTCCCGGGTGGAATCGGGATGAAGTCGCGGATGGGCCGGCCGAAGGCACACATCGCCGGGGATAGCTTTGTGTCAGGGTCCGGCGTATTACGGTACTGGAGTATCGCCCTCTACACAGCGTCGTGTCGAGTTCGCCCTTCGGGCCTGTATTGTCAGTGATGAGCCGCTTTATCGTCTTCACGCCGATCTCTGCGCGGCAGTTGCTGTGGGGGAAGGCCACCGATGAGAGGCGGTGGTGTACGCCCCATCTGTGAAGGAAAGACCTGGTCTCGGCGGAGGTGAACTCCGGCCCCCCGTCCGATGCAAGCTCCTCCGGAGTCCCGTACGTGGCAAAGGCACGGCATAGGTGGCATATGAGGTCTGCGGCACCACCCGTCGACCTCGAGATGATTGGCCAATTCGAGTAGCGGTCAACTATCACAAGATAGTGCACACCCCTGTGCATGAAAAACTCTGAACACACAGCCTGGAAAGGGTAAATGGCCATGACAGGCGGGGTCGGCGGCGCCGCGGGCTGAGAGGGCGCCATCCGGTAGCAGTTATTCCGAGTGGCACAGATGTTAGCCGACATGCCTGGCCAGAACACAGACGATTCCGCGCGGGCGGTCATCATGGAGACGGCTTGGTGGGCAGCGTGCAGGGCGCTCAGCACTTCGCCACGGAGTGAGGGTGGTATGACTACCCTATCCTTGTACAGGACCACCCCATCAGCTGATGTGATATCCTCGCGGTACTGGTGGAAGCCACGAATCGCCACCGGCATCCCAGCCCTTGACTCGGGGAAGCTGTCTGCCGCCATCTCCTCCAACGTGCGCATATCGTCGCTGCTGCTCATGGCCTCCCTGACACGGTCCCATGTCACGGACTGCAGCGATTCAAGCCCCGCAGCGCACCAGGCCAGGTCGCCCTCCTCAACATCATCGGCCACCGGTCCTGCCCACCGTATGAGAGACAGCACATCAGCGTGTGCGCTGGGTGAGAGGTGGGTCACCATGGTGGCATTGTCGTCTGGAAGATCCATGGGCGACGGGCACGGTGTGCCGACCGGCCTGCGCGACATGGCATCTGCAGCCCTGTTCTTCATCCCGGGGACATGAATGATGCGGAAACGATAGCGCAGGGTCTTCTCCTTGAGGTTCCTGAGACGGGGGTTGGGTATGTCGTCGAGTGCTCTGTCGCCAAGGAGTTTGAGTAACGGCTTGTGGTCGACTGCCACAATCAGGTCCCTGCAGCCCAACACGAAGTAGCGCGCTTTGTCCAAGGCGTCAGCGACCGCGAGCGCCTCGCCCTCTACAGGCGCGTATCTGGACTCGGCCGCGTGTGTGAACCTGCTGCCAACCAGGGTCACCTTCCATCCATCAGTGCAGCAGAAGGGCCTGACCGGCGTGCACTGACAGTGCTTCTGGAACAGCCAGAAGCCGACGCCCTCCTTTGACCAGTCCGTGGCGAGGCATGTTGGCTTGGACTTGTCAAAGATGCGGACGCCACGCTCGATCTCCTGGACGATCTCCTCCTTTGATTCGCGGAAAACGTTCTCTAATTCCGGAGACCACTTGAAGCGTACCCCATGCAGTAGGAGTTTCCGGAACGGTTGCATGCGTTCGGCCATACTGAAGGAGTAGGCCACTTGGTTGACCAGTCCGAACCAGGACCTGACATCGGTGACGTTGCGCGGTCGTGGGAAGTCTCGGATAGCCTCCAGGTAACGGCTGCATGGCCGTACGTCGGACATGGTGATTGTGAAGCCCGCGAAGTCCACCGAGGGTGCGGCGAAGACAAATTTTTCCGGGTTGAGGATGATTCCGTTCCTGCCACAAACGTCCAGCCATTGTGCCGCCTGGAAGTAACTCTCCTCAACTGTATCAGCCCACAGGAGTGTGTCGTCCACACACTTGGTCTTGTTGCCGATGTCCGCAACCACCTCATCATAGCGCCGTGAGTAACCGTCTCCCGACGCTATGTACCCCTGTGGCCCCGAAAGGTACCGGTAGCGCCCCCATGGTGTGATGAACGTCGTCTTGTGGCGGTCACCTTCATGCAGTGGGACGCTGTGGTAGCCATTCCAGGCGTCAAATACAGTCTTGCATTTCCCACTGGGCACCTGTCTCGCCTGGTGGAAGGGAGATTGCGTGTGGTGGGTCTCACGGAGCGCATGCTTGTTCAGTGCTTGGAAATCAACGGTACGTCGTGGCTTGCCGTTCTTCTTTGCGCAGATCACCATGCGGTGACACCACGTCACTGGCGTGCCAATGGGCACTTCTTCCAGCACGCCAAGACGAACGTCCTGGTCAAGGCCCGCCTTCACCTCACCTTGCCAGTGTATGGCGACTGGGATGGGGGTGTGGCAGGCGACCGGCGTTGCATTCTCATTGAGCATGAGACTGTGACGGTTCCCTGTATGTTGTGTCTTCCATTTGTTTCTAGGACTGGGGAGCAGAGACCTACTTAATTGGTCATTAGGAGTGATTGGCGTGCACCTGGGCCTGGGTGCCAACGCCCTATAAGAGTCTGCTTCCCCAGTCCTTCCCTCTCTATTCTTTTCAGCTCCATAGCCGTGCACACCTTTCAACACTTATGTTGAAACAACACACACACATATAATCCACTCATGCATACACACTCCACACTATGGACTTACTGACTTCCACATCCCATACTTTTATTATAATTTGAGCACTTGGATTGGTTTGGTTTGATTAAATACTTATTTTGATTGGAAAACTGTTGTCTCCCGTCTTTTTGTTGTGTAGCCTGGCGCCCCTAGGCCAGGTGCATAACAAAATGGGGGCTCGTCCAATAATTTGTTTGTACAGTGAGTTTGGAGCGTCAATTTAGTCTCCCTCCTGTATTGGATTTGTGAATGGAGTGACGTTAGTTGGGAATCTTTCCGGGAGGTTCCGTCGTTCCATTGTTTGGTCAACAGTCCGGTGAGTAGACAAAGCAATGTTACAGGCTTGTTATTCGGACTTTGGGGAGATGCAGTTAATTGTTATGAGTTGAATTAATCTGTTTAAATTTGAGTTAATTTGATTAGGTTTGGTTATTTCAGTACAGTACGGTAGCTGTTTGGTTCATTTTGTGCGGTTGGAGAGTTGTTTTATTTATGGTAGTTGTGCAGCTAAGTAAACGTCATTTGGGACGTCAAAAGTTGCCTGGCTGGTTTTTTATTTTGTATTTGTTTGATACGAGTGTCCCTGGTAGGTGCGCTTAGCTGCCTGGGTAAAATAGCTTGTGGGTTTAGGCCGGGGGGTGGCTAGGTGCGGCAGGTGCGGCAGTAGCGAGAAGTTCGTACTGAATATCTCGACTCGGGGGCACGGCTAAGGGGGGCATGCGGGTCGCCAGTTATTGGTTGCCTTTCCTCCCCTTTGGTATGAGCTAGGCCTTTGCGGTGGCCTTCAGTGCGTAGAAATCCTCTGCAACCGGCACACGAAGAGGGTGGAGTTAGCTGGGGTTTATATAGGCTAGGGGGACACTTGTATTGTATTTTGTTTGTTTGTTTTTGTTTGGTTTGCCAGCTAGGAGGCTCTTAAAGCGCACAATACCCAGGATGGTGACAGTGGATGACGTTGTTCAGTCTCCCTCAGTGGAGCTCTTAAATCAATGCACCAAAGACCAATTGCTGAACATTGCAGATCGTTTTGGATTGAAAATTGAAGCTAGTGATCGCTTAATCGATCTTATAAAGCAATCTACACGGGTACCACCGCCACCATCAAAGGCCATCAAACCAGGTTTGAAGTCAACGAGGGATGCCGCCAGGGTGGAATTGAGGCGCCCCTGCTCTTCAATATATACTTTGATTTTGTAGTACGTATTATTGACCGCCGCCTTGTTGATGAGCTTGGCACATCTTACGGTGTGGAATTTGAATACTGTATCCCAGGTGAATGCACGAACAGAACTCAGCGCTCCGCCTGCCGCGCAATTGGAATTGTAAGTATCAAGAAAATTCTATACGCCAATGATGCTGCTTTCATCTTTGCCTCTAAGCTTGCGATGCAAACTTCAATAGAAATCATCGACAAAACTCTGAATGAATACGGTTTAAGTTTGTCCATAAAGAAGACTGAAACACAAGTAGTCAACTCACTGAGCGACTATACTATGGCCAGCCTGATAAAGCTAAACAATGTCGCAATCAAGAACAGCAAGGTTTTCAAGTACTTAGGAGTTAATATCGATCCTGAGAGTGACACTGAAATGACCGCGCACAGAATAGCAGCAGGCTGGGGAAAGTTCAGTGAGCTGAAGCGTGTACTATGTGACCACCGCATCAACATGGGAACACGCGTCCAATTCCTACAGGCATACTGCCGCTCTCGTCTAACGTACACGGCACACACTTGGGACATTAGTGAAAAGAACTTGGCCAGCCTGGAGGTCGTATGGCGTAAAATGTTACGGTGTATGATCAAGGGTGGCCATCGACGGCGGAATACACCGCCTGCGCGTGATAAAAGAGAGTCCCTAGCAGAGTACAATCAGCGCATCAACAACCAAGACTGGGACTACGCGTATGTGTACAACAACTCCGATGTTTACAGAATAACTTATGCTGGGCGCCTAGATGTCTTCATTCGCAAACAAACACTGCGAAGCTTGGACACGTTATCCATATGGAGAACTATATGCCACAGAAGCAAATACTATTTGCAAAAACCCAACGCAAATATGCACACGATCGATGGATCAAAGTCGAGAAATGGACTGACCTGAATAAGATCCAGCTACGTAGGAGTATGCTTAGTAAAAATGAATTTCATCGCTGGATCGACAATTGGGCCGGTCCAGCAACTCCCAACGGCTAGCCGTTATAGGAGCATATAACTGTACTGTACTGTGATAGAAGGTTAAAGGAGACATTGTTGGAAGTCTTGAAAAGAGAGCTATGTGGTATAGCGGTTTCAACTGAGGAACGGGATAAGAAAGAGGAGGCGTCTCTTTCTCCCGCAGTAGGTGCCGCAATGGCGGTGCCTTCACCAGCAGCTATGTCAGGGTTGACGTTCGACCAACAAAAATAATTAATCATTTTGCAAGCTAAAGTACAAACTGATCGGGACCACCAACAAAAAGAATTAATCATTTTGCAAGCGAAATTACAAACTGATCAGGAACAACTTAGGCTAGATAGTGAGTATGCTATTGAAAAAATGAAACAGCAGACAGAACAGGCTAAGTTGCTGGTAGAGCAAAATAGATTGGACTTGATAGGGGATGGTAAGATTTCAGCGGTTGCACAAGTGTTTTCAGAACCTGCAGAACGGTCTGCAGGGGGGTTTGACATTAGTGGCAATCTACGTCTGGTGCCCAAGTTTTCCGAACGTGATCCTGAGGCATTCTTTGCCATGTTTGAGAGGGTGGCAGATGTGCGTAAATGGCCTGACTCGGCGCGCACATTGATGCTGCAGTGCGTCTTAACAACCAGGGCGCAAGAGGTTTTTTCGGCTATGAATGCGGCTGACAGTCAAGAGTATGCCCGTGTTAAGGCGGTGGTACTGAAGTCATACGAGCTCGTTCCTGAGGCGTATAGGCAGCGGTTTCGATTTTGGAAGAAACATGACAGACAAAGTCATTTGGAATTTGCACGTGATTTGACGACGAGCTTTAACCGCTGGTGTAACGCCTCGGGGGTGGAAGAATTCAAAGGCTTACAAGATTTGATGATTTTGGAGCAGTTCAAAGATTCTGTTCCAGCTCGTGTGGCAACATATATCAGTGAGCAGAAAGCACGCAACGCAGCAGATGCGGTGGCGCTCGCAGATGACTTTGTCTTAACGCACCGTGGAGAGTTTAGAGCGGGCGGTGGCAATTATGTTGCTGCCAGTGAGTCGCATGGCCGATTTAATAAACCTCTGCCTGTCAATTCCAGAGCTAACGCCAACAACAGTAGGGATGTGCGTGACTCGGGGAAGGTTTGCCATCACTGTAACAAATGGGGGCACTGGAAAAAGGATTGCTTCTTGTTAAATTCCCCTAAGGCAGGTCATTGGGAACCAAAAGGGGTTGCTACGGCAGCTCCAGTTCGTCCGGTGTCCACTTGTGTTACACCTACTTTCGGTTCAAATGAGGATACATCGGTTGTAGCTCTGAATTCTTACCGTCCATTTATCATGCAGGGGACTGTGTCTTTGGTGCAGGGTGGGGAAGAAGTACCGGTAACTATTTTGAGGGACACTGGGGCTTTTGATTCATTCATTCAAGCTGGTGTTCCCTTTGACTAATGTTTCTGACACTGGTGATAAGGTTCCTATCCGGGGCATAGACCTGAATATTTTGTTGGTTCCCTTGCATAATGTTGTCCTAAAATGTGAACTGTTCCAGGGAGAAGCTAAGCTCGCTGTGCGACCAGCACTGCCTATTCCGGGTGTGACGCTGATCCTGGGCAACGACCTGGTGGGTGCTAAGGTCTGGGCTGGGGTCCCGCCGCCGCCGGCAGTGGTGACCTCTGTTCCCTTGGTAACGGAGGAAGCTGATAAATGTGAACATGACTTCCCAGAGGTTTTTACAGCGTGTGCGGTGACCCGTGCAATGGCTAAGTTAAAAGAGAAATCTCATTTAAATGATTCAATTAAGACAAAAGTATCTGAAAAGTTTTCGATACCTCTTTCTGATTTTCCATTGTCCATAACAGGTTCAGATCTGGTTGCGGAACAGCAGGCTGATGCCTATCTGAAGGAGATATTTCCATTGGTACGGCCAGAGGAGGAGCTGTTTGACAGTGCTTGTGGGTATTTTCTGCAGGACTCATTGTTGGTGAGAAAATGGCTGTCACGGGCTCCTCATGACTGAGGTCCGGTCTCCGTTGGTCCTTTTTTTCCTCTGTCTGTCTTGCACCCCTTAAAGTGCTTCCTTGGTACCGGTTGCTGGGGTGGAGGCCTGTGACAGTGGGCAGGCGTCCATTGGAGTAGAGGTTGGGTATGATAGAGAGTAGATAGTATATATTTATCTAATGTTAAATAGGTTGCCGGTGATCCCTTTGGGACTCCGTCTTTATGGGGGGGGTGTGACGGTTCCCTGTATGTTGTGTCTTCCATTTGTTTCTAGGACTGGGGAGCAGAGACCTACTTAATTGGTCATTAGGAGTGATTGGCGTGCACCTGGGCCCGGGTGCCAACGCCCTATAAGAGTCTGCTTCCCCAGTCCTTCCCTCTCTGTTCTTTTCAGCTCCATAGCCATGCACACCTTTCAACACTTATGTTGAAACAACACACACACATATAATCCACTCATGCATACACACTCCACACTACGGACTTACTGACTTCCATATCCCATACTTTTATTATAATTTGAGCACTTGGATTGGTTTGGTTTGATTAAATACTTATTTTGATTGGAAAACTGTTGTCTCCCGTCTTTTTGTTGTTTAGCCTGGCGGACCTAGGCCAGGTGCATAACAAGACGAAGAGGTGGAACAGACATTCTCGGCAAGGGCTGGTGGGGACATGTATTGAATGTGCTCTGAGCGTGTAGTCCAAGTAAGTGTTTCCGTAGAGCTCCCCTGTTAGCCTCCGTGGCCGGCATGGGGAGCGTGGTTGGCTTGGTCGGAGGTTCCGCACGCCGCGGGCAGTCACATGGGTCTGAGGTCGCAAGGTTGACCTCCCCGAGTGTTGGGAACCTGTCTGAGATCATGCCCAGGTCCACACAGGCTGTACGAGACAGGAATATACGGTCTGAGGTGTCAGTCACGTACGCGATCTGGCGCGTCTCCAATCTCCGGGCATTGCTGCTGTTACCAGCGAACCTGACGACGGCGGCCCCGAGAATCTGTATGCCTTCATTATTCGCGGCCTTCATGGTCATAGATACAGGAATGAGGTCGTCTGTGTTCAGGCCCATCTGTTGGGCGACCTTGACGCCGATCAGGCAGCTCTGGCACCCCGTGTCAGCCATGGCAGGCAGGGTCACAGTGCGGGTGCGTTTCCGGAGGTCGAGGCCCAGTGCTTTGTAATCCTCGTTTTCAATGCTGAGTGTGAGGTGGATGTATGGTTGTGAGTTGGACGGGCGCTTTATCCACTTGTCATACAGGTGGTGAGCGAGGGGGAGTGTGCGTACCATGTCGGCGGTGCTGGTGAGTGTGCACAGCTCGCCGAAGGCGGTTGCCTGCTGTTCGTCGCACACCCCATCAGTCTCCTCCGGAGCGGGCCTAGATGACCGGCCACCCAGGCAGGCCTTGTTGAGGTGGTTTTGACGGTTGCATTTCCGGCACGTCTTGCCGTACGAGCCGCGGGCGATCACATCGCGCAATATTTCCTCTGTGAAGTCGTTGACTTGGTCACACCCCTCCTTAGTGCATGTCATTTCGTATTCACACGTGCCTGCCTGCCCCTTTAAGCGAGCATGAAATGATCGGATGGGCTCTTCGTGTCCCTGTCGCATGTTAGATAGGGCCACTCGAGCTACCATTATGTTTTCTGCACGGAGAGAGAGTGGCAGAGAGAACGTCCTTTTCATCACTGTCCACTAGGCTTTTGCCTGCAGCACGGGTGAGGTATTTTCTCAGATCCTCCTCACAGCACTCTAGCAGTTGTGTGACAACATCTGATCCAATTAGTTTAGTGCCCCTCTTGTACTCACCCCAGCGGGTTAGGAAGTATGACCAGGTCTCGGCTGTTCCAGCCAATGCTATGGACGGGCGCCTGAGTTTCTCCACTTTGGCGTTTGCGCGCGGTTCCCTGGGGGCTGCAGTGTGTGTGGTCGCGTGTATGTTCAGCATGGCCACCACCACCGCTACTTCCGCATGTGTAGCCACATAGTCACACTCCTCGATACATCCATCCTTGGTTCCACAGTTTTATATACTTTTTTTTTATTTTTTTATTTTTTTTTATGCACTCATATATTCAGGTTCCCGGGCGACGTTACTTGCAAATACACTCGCGGCCCACTCGTTCGTTTGATCGCATTTTTTCGCGACGTCGGAGGTGTCTGCTTGGCTTCATCCAGGTGTTTGGTTATAAATAAGAACAACTTTCCATTTGTTCACTTTCTTTAATGAAAGATAGCAGTGAAATGACAATAACCAAACATGCCATGAGCAGCTAAAGGTGCTGGTATGTTTACATCTAAATAGTCATTAACTTCCGGTTCCGTTATGTGTAACAACATAGAGGTCCGTAGTGCAATATTCCCTAGTAAGAACCTGGTAATACCATGGAAACAAACAAGGCTTCCTTTTACAGTACCGTTTCAGCTTACTTACTGGGTAAATTGGTGTGTTTTACTTGGTAACGTCACAGAACGTACATGGTACAAATTTGTGTTGACTGCATGGAAAAGGGAATGTATTACAATTTATATGGTAAGAACCTGGTAATACCATAGAAACAAACAAGGCTTCCTTTTACAGTACAGTTTCAGCTTAATTACTGGGTAAATTGTCGTGTATTACTTGGTAACGTCGCAGAACGTACATGGTACAAGTTTATGTTGACTGCATGGACAATGGAATGTATCTTTTATAAATTATATGGTAAGAACCTGGTAATACCATGGAAACAAACAAGGCTTCCTTTTACAGTACAGTTTCAGCTTACTTACTGGGTAAATTGTCGTGTTTTACTTGGTAACGTCGCAGAACGTACTTGGTACAAGTTTGTGTTGACTGCATGGACAATGGAATGTATCTATTATAAATTATATGGTAAGAACCTGGTAATACCATGGAAACAAACGAGGCTTCCTTTTACAGTACAGTTTCAGCTTACTTACTGGGTAAATTGTTGTGTTTTACTTGGTAACGTCGCAGAATGTACATGGTACATGTTTGTGTTGACTGCATGGATAATGGAATGTATCTATTATAAATGATATGGTAAGAACCTGGTAATACCATGGAAACAAATGGCTTCGTACCCAGTATTTAAGAAGATGTACCATGACACTAGAGGGAAAACTGATCCTGCAGAGGTTGTCACCAGGTAAGTAATTCCATAGTGGTAAATCGAATAAACCCTTTCTAAATGGGTGTAGCTATGAATAATAACTAAGAAAAAGTATTTTATTGGAAAGTACTATGCTAATTTCTAAATAGTACATCATTAAATTTGGGCTGTTACCAACATAAACCTTGGATAATATATGTTTCTAAGAATTGGTTGCCTAATTTCCTAGGAAGTACACAATATCTGAGTTATTACCAACCTAAAACAGTTCCAACTACACGCTACTTTGTTGAGTTGATGGGTCATAGTGGAGGTTTTACTTGGTACATCAGCTGTAATTCCTCTGTATTTACCTTCTTAATACCAGTGGTAATTACGCAGTAATACACTATAATTTACCGGATAATTCCTCTGTATTTACCTTCTTATTACCAGTGGTAATTACCCAGTAATACACTATGATTTACCATGTATTTACCGGGTAACTACCTCTGTATTTACCTTCTTATTACCAGTGGTAATTACCCAGTAATACACTATGATTTACCATGTATTCACCGGGTAACTACCTCTGTATTTACCTTCTTATTACCAGTGGTAATTACCCAGTAATACACTATGATTTACCATGTATGTACCGGGTAAATACCTAGTATTTAGGGGACTGTAAAAGGAAGGGTTACCCAACGTCGTTGGTAACGCAGCGAACGCTAAGATGAAATTCGGTCATAGTTTAGATCAATACCCATATCAAGAAGAATATAAAACATTTATTACATTCTATTCTTAATATTATTTTATTCTGACTCTGAATGTTTGTTGCTTTAATCCAGATGAGTATTGAAACGTTTTTTCTGCGCCAAAAAAGGCCTCGCCCAGACGAGACGGAGCAGCTTGAGGAGGTAGTTAGCTTAGTCTGAAATTAAGATGAACAGTCAAATGGCTGTGGCTAGTAAATGTTCATTAAATATATCATACATTTATTTCGAATGTTCCTAGGCATCAAACAGTGCTGAAAAACCCAGTGCTTCTCAGGGACCGGGCTGTTCAGGAGAGATACAGGAGGATGCAGGACAGCAGACAAAATGTTGCTGAAACAACAGGTTAGGTGGAAACAGAATAGTGTAGATTTTAACTTTAAAAAATAAGAGTAGGGAAAGTAATTTCGATCCTTCTGTTCCTGGTAGAGGTGGCAAGGAGGAGAGCTGGAGGACACAGGGGCACTGGATTCAATCCAGAATGGTTAACCATGCCCCAGTTTAAACCATATATATACCATATCTATACCAAAACCAGCATGGTACTCAGCATATTGCTTTATTTATTAATCAATTTTTCTTTTTACACAATTGTACATGTTTAATTTAGCAAATTATATTAATGGTATTTTATATTATTTAAGGGATGTTCTGAAGACTTTGTAGGCAGCACAAGCCTGCACCCAAGAAAGGTGCAAATAAGAGTGCCTTTGTTGAGGTTGCTGCAGTCACATACCGCAAAGACTACTTAGAAAGGCATCTCAAAGCAGAGCACCACCAGGAGAGCATCAGACATCAGGCATCGCTTTCTTCGGGTACTTTCCAAATGGGAAAATGAATAATATCCAATTTCATGTAGTAGGCATATGTATAAAAATTATTTACTGATTTATTTATTTTAATTAACAGGTGTATCAGTAATGGACTCATTTGACCCAATAATTGTGTTGGAGCATGAGGCCATAATTGGTGGTTTCAAGTGCCTTTATTGGCTTGTAAAAAATGAAATAGCCCACCAAACCAACTACCCCAAGCTTCTGAGTCTGGCAGAGCTTTTAGGGTGTGATTATTTAAAAAAAATTAAAGGTAACATCAATCTAAATAATCTCAACAATTCAGTCTTTGCATTAATGACTATACATTTTTGAACAAATTATACAGTGATCTTGTTCTTCTCCCAATTTCAAGATTGGCAAGAGGAATAATTATAGGTCTCATCGTATTATTGATGAGATGCTGGAGATCCTAGCAGAGGTCCTGGAGGAACCTATTCTCATGGACATCAGGTCATCACAGGCGATTAGCCTGGAGATAGATGAGAGCACTGATGTCTCTGTGTCCAGGCAACTGGATTTGCACATCAGGTAGTACATTACCATTCTCAGTTAGAATCACATACGTCATGATCCCAGCAAAATAATTGTGAATTCTAAATACTGTTTTCTACAGGTACTTGGATAAAGAGGGACAGGTGTACAATCAGTTCCTGGATCTGGTATCCGTCATGGACGGCAAAGTGGACACCATTGTTTCCGCTGTCAAAACAGTCCTTCTCAAAAAGGGCATCCCGACTGAGAAGCTATATGGACTCGGGACTGATGGGGCAGCTGTCATGACAGGGTAGTCATTAGTGTATTATATTTTGTCTGTTGAATTCAAGTTTAACACTTTTTAAATTTTTTAAATCTAGGGCGTTTGAATGGTGTTGCAAAGCAGCTTAAAGACAGCTTTCCCAAACTTTTGGCTGTGGCTTGTGCTGCCCACAAACTGGCCCTTGCTTGCAAGGATGCTTCAAATAGTGTCCCATACATGGCTACATTTAGGGACCACTTGCAGGATCTGTACCTGTTTTTTAGAAATAGTGCCAATCGGACCGCCACTCAAGGATGCATCCCTTATCCTGGGTGTCACTGACCTGAAGGTTAAGGTAACTGCCGTCTGATACCATCTAATATGTTTTTTAATCAGTGGTAATGTAATAATTGTTGGAACATTCACAGGAAGTGAAGGACACGCGATGGCTTTCACAGCATAAAGCCATACAGATGCTACAGAGGAACCTGGCTGCTGTCCTTGGGGCCTTAGCGGAGGAAGCAGAGATAAGGAAGTGTCCCACAGCCAAGAGCCTTTACACTTTCTGTGGGACTTACAGATTTGTGGCCTCTGTATATCTACAGGCAGATGTTTTGCCCCACCTAGCCTGTCTCTCAAAAGTGTTCCAGAAAGCACATGTCAATTTTTTACACATCAAGGAGCAGGTAACTGTGATAACTAGGCCTGATACAGTTCAGTTGTGATGCATTGTTTATTTGTTTGCATGTACTCTACTAATACAAGATATACTTTTTAGGTTCCCGTCACCATCCAGACCCTCCTGGATATAAGAGAGGCTGGGCAGACTTTCTCGCTTGCACGAGGACCTAGAGGATCCTGACAAGCTTGGAGCCTTTGAAATCAAGCATGAGGCTGAGAGGGGCAGGAGGGGGGAAGATGTCCAGGACCAGTCGAGGGAGGCACAGTGGTGCAGATTCGAGCGACAGGTAAATGCTAATGTTTAAAACCCTTAAAAATATACTAAACACACTCTCTAGCTTGGTCCTTAATGCCCGTTTCAAAGGTGAGTGTAGGTTCCTCCTAAAATGGGCTGATCTGTTCATTGTAGGTCATCCAACCCTACATTACTGGCCTGGAGACAGAGTTGAAAAGGAGGTTCCAGGAGCTGGACATCCTAGGAGCCTTCCATGTCCTTAGACCTCAGTCGGCTGCCCTCCCTGACAATATGTCCATTGCGGAGCTGCAGACTCTGGCAAAACAATTCTGTCCAGACCAAGAGAAGGTGCTCCTCCAAGAGTGGTTTTCGTTCAAAAACCATCTCATTACAGGGTCATTACAGGTAAGTGAAAATCTCTCTCTCTCTTTTTCTCTCTCTTTCTCTTATGTGCTATATCTTTCATTCAAGAACAAGAGCCAGGAGGAGCTCCTGACTCTGCTGGCGAGTGAGTACGATGAGTGGTTAGACCTCTACCCCTGCATCAGTCTCCTTGCCAGCATTGCCCTGATTGTCCCAGTCTCTTCTGTGAATTGCGAGCGGGATTTCTCCGCTATTAATAGGGTAAGTACATAGAAATTCACTTCCTTATAGTGGGGTCGTATAAGGCTCAGTCATTTCAAATTCGTGTTAAAGTTTGGTTTTCACTTCCAAGTTGAAGTTTAGGGTCTACAGAAAAATTTGAGTCCGAGTGTCAAACACACAGATGAAAAATGGCCTCTAGGGGGCGCTGCAAAATATGTAAACTGCTACAACTTTTGATTAGATTATCCAATTTTAACATATGAGGTATGTATGGATTCAGAATTAAAAGGAGAAACAGGTATACCAAGCATTTGGTGACCAGATAAAAATAAATACACTTTTATCCCATAATTTTACATGGACACAAGCAAAATTATGCTTTTTTTGGAGATAAAGTCTGGAAATGTCCTCAAAGTTGCTATGAAACATGATTTTTAAAGTTATTGTAAATAAAGGCTGTGTAATGACTCGACTGGATTTAAGATTGGTGTTCAGAATATCCCTATAGCACAAACATAGCTAGGATACCCGTACACAAATATGGCTGCATATAGCCTACTTGATATGAAGCACCCAACTTGCAGGCCTTTTGTTATTGTTGCACTTTTTATTTATTTTGCTGCTTTCATCCATGAAAAATAAGGTTATAGTAGAGTTATGCCATCTACTGCCACAAGAGGGCAGACTAGCAGACACATTTCCCTTCATTTGACAATCAAGCATCTGTGCTAATTTCTCTCTGGCAATATTGGAATGTTGAAGGTAAGAAAACAGCAATGAACTTGTTTGGATGCTAAGTTATGTTTTTAATGAACTTGTACGACAAATAATGTGTGATAAATTGTGAAATATCAACCACAGCTAGTAGCTAATAAATCCAAACAGTAGCTAGCATTAACATTAGTCATTTTGCTAGCACCAGTTAAAGCTAACTTTAATGCTGGCAGCAGGATGGAATGAATAGGTCTACTGGGTCTTGCACTTGTGTACATTTTAGGTTTTTAGCTGTTTATTTTACATAACATACTTTAGTTTGATTTGGTTACAAAAAGGTAAATACAAAACTATTATATTTTATCTTTCCTGTTGACAAAATACAGGAGTTCAACAAGCATGGTATGGGCTGCTTGAATTCTGTTTTTATGAGATGGCTGAGGCAAGAAAATGGGAATTGTGCATTTTGTGCCAAAAAGATACTGAGGAACAACTTGTTTGCCCTCTTGCGAATCCAGTTGCAAGTCGTAGAGTGGGAGCCTACAAAGTAATCATCAACCTTGTGAGTCAGTTTAGAGCTATTGGTGCGGCTCCCCACCCAGATGTAGATCTTCCAGATGAAGAATTGATGCAGCAGAATCGTGCATCCTGGCACAAATCATGTCGTCAGCTTTACAGATCCTCAGCATTTGAACACGCAAAAAAACGCACTGCCCGTGAGGGATTGCCTGGTGTAAATAGAAGATCTTGTCGGACTGGAGAACCTGTTAACCGCAATCTATGTCTCTTCTGTGCTAAAGAAACAGATGCAGTAGACCATTCTTTCCAGAAATTATCACTTACCCAAGAGATACATGACAAGGCAGTTGAACTAGGAGAAGATCGTATTCTGGCACTCCTTGCAGAAGGAGATCTGGTTGCTATTGAAGCAAAGTATCATCTGAAATGCTACACAATGTTTAACTGCCGTTACAATGTGATTTGTAAACAAACCACAGTGAGTGAAAACCTTGAAATCACAGCAGAAAATGAATTGCTACAATTCATAAAAGAAGAAATTAGCGGGGGTAGTAGAGTCTTTGCTTTGCAAGATCTAACAGAGATGATGACTGAGAGACTGGAACAATATGGTATCCAGAAAATCGTGAACCGGACACGCCTAAAGGAAACAGTCCTCAAGAACTTCCCTGATTTGACAGAGGAGAAAGGTATCAGGGACAGAGTTTTCATTATGTGTTCGAAAACTGCTAGGAAGATCATATCAGACACATCACAAACACCAGATGAAGAAGCGCACACATTTCTAATGGCAGCTTCAATCCTCAGAAAAGCAGTTTTTAATCATGAAACTCCATTTAAATTTGATGGCTCATTTTCCAGTGGTTGTGAAGAGACGTCTGTTCCCCAGAAAATGAAGTATTTCTTCCGCCATCTCCTCACAGGACCCAAATCCTCAACAGATCAAGATAATTCCAGACAGACTCTGTCTGTGAGTCAGGTGGCCATGCTAAATATGACCTCTCTTTCAACAAACTTGAAATGTGAGCCTCCACTTGCAGTGTTCCTTGCCCTTGATTTGCATTCGGAAACAAGAAGCAAGAAGTTAGTCAATCTGCTACACAAATATAAACTCACAGTATCATATGAGAAGGTCCTCAGCATGGAAGTTTGCTTTGCACAGGCCATTGCACAACAGACCAGGAAGAATGCAGATATAGTCTGTCCTACAAATTTGCGTCGGCAAATTTTCACAGTTGCAGCCCTTGATAACTTGGATCATAATCCCACATCACTCACTGCAAGCTCAACCTTCCATGGAACTGGGATTTCACTATTTCAGTTTCCTACATCAGAGAAGCCTGGGTTGCACCAAGAATGTCTGAAAATCAACTCAAATAAATCATGAGAAAGCAGCATAGTAGGACCCATCCTGCCTCATTCGTATACTTCTGTACCACCTGTGGGCCGGAATCTTGTTACCCAACCTCCAGTTAAAGTTGTGCAGCCAGTGGTGAGAGGTTCATTTGATGCAGAGAGACAGCATGAGGAGGCATGGATGAAGGCAGTAAATGACATCCTCTATGTCAATTCTGATTCAGAAAGTGGCACTCCAACAATGTGGTCTTCATTCCATGCTGCTCGATCTGATGTTGTTGGACAGCCGGAAAAAAGCATTGAGGCCCTCCTGCCACTTTTGCATGACAAAGCAGCAACCCCAGAAATGATTCACCATGGAATGAACCTGGTGAAGAAAAACACTGAGCACCTCAACCCACAACAAGTCCCTTTGATGGTAGTGGACCAACCCCTGTATGACCTTGCAAAAAAAATGCAGTGGACCTTCCCTGACATCTTCGGAGAAGACAAGTTTGTGGTGATGTTAGGTGGGCTCCACATTGAAATGGCTTTGTGGAGTACCATGGGAGATCTTCTGCGTGGATCAGGATGGCCTGAAGCCCTGAAAGAAGCTGGACTAGTGAATTAAATGGCAGCAGCCACATCATTTCTGAAGGCATCCAATGTAATGAGAACAAGATATGCCCATCAAGTTACTGTTGTGGTACTCCACAGCCTTCTACAGCAAGCCTATGAGGACAGCGGAACTGAGATGGTCCTTGAGGACTGTGTTGAGAGAGTTGCCCATGAGAGCCCAACATTCTCCTTCTGGCTGCTTGTGTACAAGTACCAACAGAGTATCTTCATGTTCATACGAGCACATTGTGAACGGAAGATCGAACTCATGGTCACAACCCTGCAGAAGCTTGTTCCTCTGTTCTTTGCTCTCGACCATCATAACTATGCCCGGTGGCTTCCAGTCTTTATAAAGGACATGGACTGTCTCCCAGAGTTCGAAAAGGGACATTGGACGGTAACTCGCAGCAATCGACGCTTTTCAGCTATGCCGATTGACCAAGCACACGAGCAAGCCAACAAAAGGGTGAAAGGAGTGGGTGGCATAATTGGCCTCACAGAGAACCCGGACATGTTGGAACGCTGGATTGTGACAGGCCCGGAAATCAGCCGTGTCCTGGAAGAGTTTACCACTGTAAATGACAGTGATGACTCCGAATGGCGTCCTCATCACGAGGAAGGATCAGCATCACAGCAGCGTTTTCAACGTCACACCAAAGACCTGATGGAGCTGTTGCTCAGCAATGGGAATCCCTTTGAGGAGAGCAGTAAAGACCTGGTTACTTTAGATAACAAGGTGTGCGAGTCTGCAGCCGCTGCAGCATCGGTCCTTAAAGTTGAGTCAATGGGACAAGAGCAGTACAACAACTTCAAAAAGAATGTGCTGGACTCACATGACACACCACTGACAGCTCCGATCAAGCGAAACAACTTGATGTTGTTCCATGAGAAGAAAACACGCAAGAAGACAGCAGCTAAACTGAGGATGCAGCACTTCAAACGTCATGCAGAGCTTTATGTGAAACCTTTCATTGTGCTGGAAAGCCGGAGTGGGAATTTGGACGATTTTTTCTGCCACGAGTCTTCTCCATACCCACCTGCATTGTCATGCGAAGGATCCCTCAACTCCTGTACGAAATCAGATTTGTTGTTTTACATCCTGGGGAATCCTAAGAGTGGAGGAATATCTGACAGTGAGGAGATAGTTGCACCAGATCTTTATGATTTCATTGTCATTGATGGTGGAGCACTTATCCATTCACTGCCTGGCACTACTGTCCAAGGGAAGACCTTTGAGTCCTACTTCGACAAGGTGTTCTGCCCAAGAGATCAACGTGACCTGAAAAGATCAACACGAGTGGACATCGTCTGAGACCAGTATCGTGCTTTGACAATCAAAGGAGGAACAAGAGAAAAGCGAGGATCAGACACCCGACAACGCATCTCTGGCACTGCCAAAGTCCCAAGAGATTGGCAGGCATTTCTGGCAAATGAGGATAATAAGACAGAACTGTTTTCATTCCTGTCAACTGCGCTTGTAACAAATGGACAGTTCCCAGATGACAAAGATGTCTACATAACAGCAGATGATTGCGTCTGAAGGGAAAAACGGTCTGTCTAGTTACTGGATCAGATAAAATGAGACGGAGAGGTAATAAAGTCTGTCGGCACGAGGACCTTGGATTTATTAAGTAAAGTGGCAACGGTTATACAGAGTCATAAAGCGTGAGAAATCGAATATGTCTAAGTCCCTAATCAGCGCTGATGGTTCGTCCGGAGCTTCGCCTCCGTGGAAGGTCTGCTTCAGAAGAAGAAGGGTCATGAGTCCCTGTGTGATACAGTTTTATACTGTATCCTCCTCTCGATGAGGTGTGTGTGGTTCTGTGTGTTTTTGCTTGACCTTGGCTCCTAGGCCCTGGTGTATGCAAGTGTATCTTCTTGTGTTCCTACTAACGGGGAAGAGCTCCTCAGTGTCTCCTTTGTTCTCGAAGTATCTCTTGTGTGCTCGAAGTATCTCTTGTGTGATGAATTAATGTGGCTCTCCCGTTCTTGAGGATGACTGTTGCATTGTCTGAGTGTTTACCATTTGCCTGCTTGGGAAATGGGGCCTTGGCTCTGGCCTTGACCTGACTATATTATCATGTTTGTGTTATGTGTTAAAAGTTGACTATATTGTAATGTGACTGCCATGTGATGTGCTCATCAGGCTAGGGTAGGAGTTAGCTATATTTGTAATGTACTCAGCAGGTTATTTTGCCCAACATATCCCCCTCAAGTCGTCGCAAGACGACTTTTACTCATTAGGGGTACGAGGGATAGGACTTCAGCGCGGGACTACCATCATAACACTTTTTAGAAATAACAGAAAGAAGGCAAAATGATCATAAAAACAAACAACCATGAGCATGGGACTAAAACAACTCGCTGGACCGGGTGTATGGGGAACCACGTGGGAGAAACGCTACCCCTGCTTCAGACATGGGTATGCCATACACACCCCACCTAGGGGGTGGCATCCACCCCGGCCTTACATCGCGAACAGACAATACCAAGTAAAGTGGCAGCAGGTAATACACAAAAAAGAGAAAAAAAAAAAATAATAATAATAAAAAAAAAAAAAAAAAAAAAATACAAGCATACAACAATACTAAAACAAATATCAAACTATACCAAAAAACAACAACCAACAACAAAGCTGGCCACACAACAAAACCAACACCAAACCATAATAATAATAACGAAATGCAACAATAAAACAAACTCCAAACAAAAACAGTATCAGCAAAAAGCAGCAATAAGACTAACAGTAAACAATAACAATATAACAAAAATGCAACAATCACACAGACACTACACAATAACAATCACAGGAAAGAAATGCAACCATGAAACGTGTCCCTAAATAATAGTAATAATAATAGAAAGATATGAGGTAGATAACGAATGGCAATCCCCCTCAACCCATCCCCAGATGACCACACACTAAGGATGTGAGTTAGCTGGTCGTGTAACAATAAGCAATCACACGCATGGGGTATCCAGGGTAGGCCCGGGGCACGGGAACAACTGAAACCACGGAATAGTCCTGAGCGTCATCACGGGCAGGTGGTCGCAAGGCGCCACCTGAGCATTAGACCCTTTTATTCAACTGCGCTCAGGACCTCATCTGATAAACGGGCAATCAAGGCCCCTGGAATCTCGCCCGTGTGTATCCCCGAGCTCCATCTAGTGGGACAGCGATATAAACAACAACATTTGCGTTCCCGGCGTCGGTTGCGTAGACGCGGGCATAGATATGGGAGCGGCTAAACACAGTGAAGCGTACAGAAGCGAATACAGCCAGGGGCGCCCTCAAGCCTTAAGGGAACGGGCCGCAGCCCCTGGTGCCGGAACGCAGATCCCTGGTCCGGGCGACGTGGGTGCATCAGGTGGGAGGGGGGTGGTGCCGTTGGCGGGGACGGGAATGGGGCAGCCCACCTGGAGAGGTTACTAGTACGTCACAGGCGGGGGGGGGGGGGGGGGGGGGTGTGGTGGTGGGGTTTGCTTGTAGTGGCTGGGATGGGGAAGGGAGGGGGGGGGGGGGGGGGGGGGTCAGGTGATCTTCATGTATTGGCGCGCTGCATTGCGTGGGGGGCTCTTGGACAGTGGGGCAGGGGTCTGTTCCATGTTCTCCAGCCGGATCAGGTCGGGCCCCTCTGGTGGTCCCTCGTCCAAACTCTCGATCCCCAGGTAAGCTTGGATGGCACCTGCTGCACCTGTAGCGCCCATCGCTCATTGGGCTCTCCATCCATCCTGTGAAGGGGTCATTAATGCCGGAATTCTCTCTGCCAAATCTAATCTGAGGGACTGTAACCCTGCCAGCACCCTGGCCACCGACCCATCCGGTGCTGTGTTATTGGGGATAAAAGTACAACATGTCGTCTTTATCATCCCACACACCCCTCCTTGCTCTGCCAATAGCATATCTATATCTATATAGTCCCTTGACCTTATCCGTGGAAAAATTGACAAAACGTTGCTGATTATAGTATATACTATTTATCCAAACAACATTTTTGTTAATAGTGGACCACCAAAACAGGACTGATTCAAACCCTGCCGAAATCTGATTGCATCATCCTTGGGTAGTTGGTCGGCTCCGGGCGTGTCTGCATCTGGCTCCTCCTCTGGCCCTGGAACTTTGTGTTCCTCTTGCTGGAATTATAAACTTATGTACAACAGTTAGATGTTCAAACATATTTTCCTTAATCCTATTTCTAATTATTCTAATGGAAGTCCCTTTTGGGACCCTTGAATGTTAAGTGAAGGCATGGGTCGACCCTTAAGCATTTCATGCGGGGTTAGATGCGTCGTTCTGTTAGTTTTCATGCGATAACTCATTAGTGTCAGTGGTAGTGCATCAATTCAATTTAGTGCCTGCACAAATGTTGTTAATTTTTGTCTTGAGCGTCCCATTCACTCTTTCCACCATACCTTGTGGTTGAGGATTGGGGCGTAATCTAGTCTTTATTTGACATGCAAATGTTGAATCACTTGTTTGAGTGTTCTCTGAATAAACGTTTTGTCTGAGCTTATTTCTGACGGAAGTCCAAACCTTGCCTTGACTTCTCCAGTCAGAAACTTGATTACTGTAGTCGCACTTTGGTCTTTTGATGGGACTGCTTCTACCCATCTGTTGAACACTGTATTTCACACTCATTTAGCTGGATGTCAATCATTGTTTGCAAGTATGGTGAAGAAAAACCTTGTTTTCTAATTATTATTATTATTATTATTATTATTTTTAATTCTCCTCAATACCTCCCCCCTTGCGCAATGGTCAAAACCATGCGCATTAAAGGATAAGCAAATCTAAGAACGCCGTTGGTGCAACCAACGTCGAAACGTCTAACCTTAACCATCAGCAAATTAAAGCCAATCTTTTGGGAAGGGAAATCGAAACCAGTATGTCCAAAACCAAAGCCCAATATGGGTGGGTTTACCATCAGCCGCCTGAAACCACGCTGTTCCAAAGTCATGCACTAAACCGAAAAACGTACATGCGTTAGTGGGCTTCTATACCACAAAGGTAAAATAAAATAAAATAAAACGCGACATGCCCCGTTCCAAGACCACCTCTGCTGCCAGAGCTGACATATCTGACCCCTGTTCCTCCTCCACCTTACACCCCACCCGGCACTTCCTATGATTGTTGCAGCTCGTGACTTCATGATCAAGTAAGCCAGTGCCCACAGCGACTCTGCCAAGTAATCGTGACTGTGCCTGCCTTAGGTCGTCCCGGGTGTCAAGGTGGGATCTTACCCGTCGTTGGCTAACCAGCCTTCCATACTGGCTCGCTGCAGGATGCCACACCTGGGATACAATCAATCCCCACCCATATGGTGGTATAGATCGCAAAGTGGAGGGATGGAGACAGAGTCTTCAGCCTCAACTGCCCTATGCAGCCAAATGTGTGTGCGTAATGAATACTCCTCAGGGAAACTATAAAACAAAAAGTCATTTATCAGAGTTAAAATTATTAAAGTGTTGCAGCAGCAGTAGTGGCATTTGAAAGGTAAACCCACTACTTCCGAATCCAAATTGACAACATAGCATGTAGGATCCCTTCCCAGCAGATGTAGCGCTAATCCACCTGTCATCCTTGACCAAAGAGATATACCCCATATTTTAATAGGTGTTGTCCTACTTGTACAGTTTATCAATATTACGTTTTATTTTTTTTATTATTATTCTCATCTTTATCATATCCATATTTATTCAATTATTCTTTCCAGTGTGAAAATAATATTAATCACTTAGTTGATAGCAACACCTTCTTTAGTCCAATTGCATTAGATTAGCATCACTGTTGTCCTTTTAAAGTATCAACGTTATTGTCCTTCTAACCTCATGAACTTCGATGTTCATCATCATGAATGATAACTGTTGTCCTAGGAAGACAAAAAACAAAACTAAAACTAAAACAAATTAGCCATAATGTGAATATCCACTGTGTGTCTCCCTGTGACTCTCTCCCTCCTTCAGGAGAACACGCTCTCTCTCACTCCTCAGTACGGGGTGCTGTTTGGTGCAAGACAACAGATAAGGGTGGAATGTGGCTTCTCTCTCTCTCTCTGTGTCTCCCTCCCACGTTGGGTGCGGCCATAACGCCTTGAAAGCGAGTGTGCTCTGGGGGCTGGGTGTGAGAGAAACCATGGGTAGTTCCTTTTCTCGGCCAGCAGAGGGGTTGTTCAGGTGAAACCTATGGACAGAGACTACAAGGAACTTCAAACATGGCAGACAGGGAACTACAAATTTATCAAAGCCTGAAAACTCAACAGAGCTCTACCTGCATTCCTTGGATATGTGGTGTTTTATGGCGTATGGCCACCACACGCTTTCAGTTGAACACACTCTATTTCCTTTCTCTGTACTGTGTGTTAGTGTGTCTCTCTGTACTGCCTGAATGGTGTAGCTCGACAAATGGGGGGGGAAATGTGTTCTCTCTCTCTCACCCTTCCTCACTCCCCTTAGGGTCAAGCAGCAGCTAGGACCGTTAACAGATAAGCCTGGAATGCAACATCCTCAACTCTCCATCATGGAACAAGGCCTAATAACTATCTCTCACACACAAAAAGATCCTTCTGTCCCTTCATTCACAAATAACTTTTCACTTTATTATATATAACTTAATACTGCTCCCCCTTTCCAAATTTCTATATACACAAAACTAGAAGCTGACCACCGAAATTGGTACAGGCCTCGTCAGGCCGAACCAAAACACCCTCACAGGTTCTAACTTCCATACAATTTTAGGGAGGGGAACTACAACATGAGGTGGAGTAGAGGACTTCAAATATGGTGGACGGGGACCTCAAATGGGAGGACTACACATATGGGAAAGGGGATTACACTCTGGGCCTGAAAACCATACAGAGCCCCTTCTCGTGGTCCTGAAACAACCGTTCATTGTTAGAAAAACACGCACTCTATCGCTACCTCCAACTGTCTAGAGGGAAAATGGTCCCTCTCGATCGTCCTTCGACTTTAGCTCTCCTTGCTATCTCTCCTTGCTATCTCTCTCGCTCCCTCTCACACACACACCTAAACAGACCTTTCTCATTCTGTCTCCTCCAAACGCACACACAGAAACATATCAACGGACCTCTCGTTCTGTGTCCCGCACCCACACTAATCAGACACGGCAAAATAGCGTTGGGCATAACAAAGCAGGTAAGCGTTGCACACATAGCCGGGTTATCATTGATTGATTTATTTCTATATTTCGCCGGCCCACAAATACGCTCGTTCTCTTCTCTCTCTCTCTCTGGGCCTCTCACACACACACACACACAGTCTCTCCGTCTCAATCTCTCTGGGCCTCTTACACACACACACACACAGTCTCTCTCACGCATACACACACTGTCTCTCTGTGTGTCACTCGTGCCCCAGGCATACGGTTTCCTCTGCAAAGGGACTCTTAACCTTCTTTCCACATAGAATTATTTAATACACAAACAAAGAGGGGGACTCTAACCCTCTTGATACACAGGTGGGGCCTCAAACCCTCTTGATACACAGGTGGGGCCTCGAACCCTCTTGATACACAGGTGGGGCCTCGAACCCTCTTGATACACTGGTGGGGCCTCTAACCCTCTTGATACACTGGTGGGGCCTCAAACCCTCTTGATACACTGGTGGGGCCTCGAACCCTCTTGATACACAGGTGGGGCCTCGAACCCTCTTGATACACTGGTGGGGCCTCGAACCCTCTTGATACACTGGTGGGGCCTCGAACCCTCTTGATACACAGGTGGGGCCTCGAACCCTCTTGATACACTGGTGGGGCCTCTAACCCTCTTGATACACTGGTGGGGCCTCAAACCCTCTTGATACACTGGTGGGGCCTCGAACCCTCTTGATACACAGGTGGGGCCTCGAACCCTCTTGATACACTGGTGGGGCCTCGAACCCTCTTGATACACAGGTGGGGCCTCGAACCCTCTTGATACACAGGTGTATTTATTACACATCCATTACTTGGCCATCGGTAGTCTCGTATCACTATGACCGATTCTTATAGGCCCTATGGTCTCGTCGGTATTCTTTCACCATGCAACGAGCCGATATTCGATGTGTCACGCGTTTAGGGTTAATCGGGTTTATGGGGAAATGCTGAGATGCAGTCCTATTCGTCCCCACGAGATATCCCGTAGCGAACCGCTCTCACAGTCTCACCTCCTAATGTGATTCCTATATAACTATGCAGAGTTTGGATTTTATCAACAGGTTCTGCCTACCTTTTGTTGTGCGATCGCGAGGTGAGACTGCAGGAATCGGTCCGGTGCTCCGGGGTCCCGAGGTCGTGCCGCTCTCCGTCTCTCGTTTCCCAGTTGCGTGTTCAATTCAGAAAAAATCACGTCGGGGTCACCAAATTGAAGGGAAAAACGGTCTGTCTAGTTACTGGATCAGATAAAATGAGACGGAGAGGTAATAAAGTCTGTCGGCACGAGGACCTTGGATTTATTAAGTAAAGTGGCAACGGTTATACAGAGTCATAAAGCGTGAGAAATCGAATATGTCTAAGTCCCTAATCAGCGCTGATGGTTCGTCCGGAGCTTCGCCTCCGTGGAAGGTCTGCTTCAGAAGAAGAAGGGTCATGAGTCCCTGTGTGATACAGTTTTATACTGTATCCTCCTCTCGATGAGGTGTGTGTGGTTCTGTGTGTTTTTGCTTGACCTTGGCTCCTAGGCCCTGGTGTATGCAAGTGTATCTTCTTGTGTTCCTACTAACGGGGAAGAGCTCCTCAGTGTCTCCTTTGTTCTCGAAGTATCTCTTGTGTGCTCGAAGTATCTCTTGTGTGATGAATTAATGTGGCTCTCCCGTTCTTGAGGATGACTGTTGCATTGTCTGAGTGTTTACCATTTGCCTGCTTGGGAAATGGGGCCTTGGCTCTGGCCTTGACCTGACTATATTATCATGTTTGTGTTATGTGTTAAAAGTTGACTATATTGTAATGTGACTGCCATGTGATGTGCTCATCAGGCTAGGGTAGGAGTTAGCTATATTTGTAATGTACTCAGCAGGTTATTTTGCCCAACACGTCCACCATGTTGGAAACAGTCCTCCAATGGATCGCTGCAACCACGAGGAAGCTGACACTCGTGTCCTAGTGCATCTTCTCCATGCCCTCCAAACAGCATCAGTTGGGATGGTCTATACTGGAGACACAGATGTTGTCGTAATCCTGCTGAGTAATTTCCATCATATCAAGGCTTTGAATGCAACTGCAGAAATCTGGATCTGCTTCAAAACTGGAAAGACATCAAGAATGATCTCCCTGAACACTCTCGCCACAAAACTGGGCACAGAAACATGTAAAGCCATGGCTCTCTTCCACGCATTCACGGGATCAGACAGCACATCTTCTTTCAAGTTCAGGGGTAAGTGATCCTGCTGCAAATTGATGCACGAAGTTCCACACTTGACACTTAATTTTGCTTGTGTCCATGTAATATTTTGGGCTAAAAGTGTATTTATTTTTATCTGGTCACCAAATGCTAGCATACCAGTTTCTCCTTTTAATTCTGAATCCATACATACCTCATTTGTTAAATTTGGTTAATCTAATCAAAAGTTGTAGCAGTTTACATATTTTGCGGCGCCCCCTAGAGGCCATTTTTTATCTGTGTGTTTGACACTCGGACTCAAATTTTTCTATAGACCCTAAACTTCAACTTAGAAGTGAAAACCAAACTTTAACACCAATTTGAAATGACTGAGAAAAAGTACGCATGCATCCGACCCCACTATTAGTGTATTTCTTGAAGTAATGGGCATTTTAATATTTTATTGATAAAACATTTTATTTTATTTTATCCCCAGATAAAAACAGACCTCAGGAACAGGCTTCAAGGGGAACACCTGGCAGCCTGCTTAAGAATTGCCATAAATGGGCCAGAACCGAATGAGGTCCCTTATGATCGGGCCCTTGAGTTCTTTTTCAGGAACCCACGTAGGATCAGGTGTTCTGATGGGGCATGCAAGCTTTGCACATAAGGGATAATGCAGTTTCATTATTTTAGTTAGTTGTCTTGTTGTAATTAGTAGTATTGTTGTTAAATATTGGTTCAGGTAGGTCTTGAGTTTATTTGTTATTGAAATAAAGACCTCCAGCTTTAGTTGTCTGTTGCAATTCATTCGTTGAATGTCACAGAATCAAAAGTTCAGGTAAGAACTAAACTCGTGCGCTGACGCCGCCGCCGCGCACCCCCCCCCCCCCCCCCCCCCCCCGCACCACACATTGGTCCTTGGTCTGTGGGATACACTGTCTTACCATTCATTGTGATCACAGCCACAGATTTTCCTGGTTTGATCCTTAATGAGTCTGTTGGACAACCACATATTTTTTCAGGGATCTCCACAGGTACATAACGCACTGAAAAAAGAAAATATGGATTAATAATAATTTTTCTTGACTGGGTTATACAACATTGTAAAGTGACGGATTTCTGACAAAAAATAGAATGAACTTTACAGTAGAAAATTAAGAAGACTTGAAGAATGTGAAGCACACTGCTGAGTATTAAAGTATTAAAGTTAACACGAAGAAGCTAAATGTTCAGTCAAGCTAGAAAATATATTTTGTACACTCACAAACCAGAACTTACCACAGGGGAAAAGGGCCCTATTCAACACATAAGTTGTTGGGGGCAATGGCTGGAAGAATCCCGAAGTACTGCCATCTCTGTTGTGGAGGGGGTGTCTGGTGTGCATGCTGACATCACATTCGGCACAGAAGAAAGGGCGTGGACGGCAATCACGGCAACAGCGGAATTGCTCGAACACTGTTGGCACATGTGGGCTTCTACATTTTCTAGTGCAACTGCAGTGTTCCAGCTGTGGTCTTGCTGCCCTCCAGCCTTCTGAAAAGATCGTTTTTCTGGTGCTCCAGTTGGATGAAGCCACAAGAGGTCTTGGGGTTGGTGCTTCCATCTCATCTCCTGTGGCATCACACAATGACAGCTGGAGGTCTTGTAAAAACCCCTCTGTTAAAATGGTTAATAAAAAAAATCAAAACACTAATATTTGTTTATTTAAGTGTACTGTATGTAGTGGCTGTTAAAGGCATAACAAATTTTGATAATTTGAATTTCAAATACAAAGGATTACATACACTGCAGATACAACCAAAAAATATCTTAACACAATGCTTTGGGCAATTGGAAGCAATGTAAAGTACATACCAATAGCCTCTGGAGCAAAGACCACCTCAGAGCTAGTGTCAGGAGCATCAACAGGAGGATTAGTCTTCTGAATTTAAATGGTCATTAAAATAATCTACTTGTCCCAACGCTACTTGCACATGATAGTCAGTTATCAGTTATCAGTGATATCAGCGCACAGATTTAAAAGAAAACACAGACCCAAATTGTATAAGCCTGTGTAGTCTAGTATGGCAATTGCGATAATCGATATAATGTTGTTACTTGAAGAAAAATAAGACAAAATAAATAAATTCACTTTGCGAATCAGTTATCTTAATATTGCTTCTGGTTTGTTAGTCATGGTGTAATACATGAAAAGCTTTATGTTTTCCTTGATTTGTTATAAACTAAATGTAACCAACAAGATGGCCACATTGCCGCCCTATGTTTAAACGAGCCAAACCCTGCTGCTGTACACCAGAAGAACCTTGAGCTCAGGGAAAGACGCGACCAATGGAGGATGCAGCATCAGGGCCAGCCCGAGTTCTCGTTAAACCGGTAAGGGCTTCTGCTGCGGGACGTTCAGAAGCCGTGCACCCCCCTTTATCTAGTTCCATTTCAACCAACCTGAAAGCAAATGTAGTGAGGGCCGAACAATATGCCCAGAATGGCTCACACCTCGACTATAGACCCTTACCCCATGGTCTTGTTGGGCCACGTTGCAGCACGACAGCCCTTGTTGAAGGCTACCAGTGTAAATGTATTTTAGACACCGGGTCGCAGGTTACTACGGTCTCAGAGACCTTTTATTCAGACCATCTCTCATCCTTCCCTGTTGAACCTATTAACGCACTGCTTGAGATTTTGGGTGCTGGGGGCCAGCGTGTCCCTTACATAGGTTACACCCAAGTCCTTATATCACTCCCATAGAGTGTTACTGGCATAGACGAGAAGGAATGGGATGAAACCCCCTTTAAGGAGAGGCCCCGGCCGATTCACCCATGTGATAGAGAAGCTGTTAAGCAGCATCTTCGAGAGCTACTGGAGGCAGGGATCATAAGGGAATCAGAGAGCCCGTTTGCTTCCCCTATAGTAGTGGTGAAAAAGAAAAACGGGAAGATCAGACTGTGTGTGGACTATCGGAAACTGAACATGCGTACTATCAAGGACGCGTACGCTCTTCCCAATATCGAAGAAACCTTCTCAGCCCTTAGTGGAGCTAAATGGTTTTCCGTTATGGATCTCAAGTCCGGTTATTATCAAGTTGAACTTGCCGAAGAAGACAAACACAAGACCGCATTCACATGCCCGCTGGGTTTTTGGGAATTTAACCGCATGCCACAGGGCGTTACCAATGCACCCTCCACATTCCAGCGGTTAATGGAGAGATGTGTGGGAGATCTGCACCTGAACGAAGTCTTGGTCTTCCTAGACGATCTGATTGTCTTCTCAGACACCTTGGAGGAGCACGAAAACAGGTTGATGAAGGTGCTGAATAGACTCAAGGACTACGGGCTGAAGTTGTCCCCAGACAAATGTCACTTCTTTCAGTCTTCCGTGAAATATCTGGGCCACATTGTAGATGCTCGTGGCGTCCACACTGACCCTGAGTAGATATCGGCCTTAAAAGACTGGCCCAGGCCCACCAATCGTAAAGAGCTAAAGTGCTTCTTAGGCTTTGCGGGGTACTACAGGCGCTTCGTACAAGGCTATTCGAAAATAGCAAAGCAGTTGAATGGCCTCACTGCTGGCTATGTGGCTACAAGGAAAAGGGGAAAGGACTATAAGAAGCAAAAACCTCACACTTCAGTGAGCCCCAGCCAGCCTTTCGGAAGTGAATGGACACAGGACTGTGAAACCGCTTTCAGAACACTCATAGACAGGTTGACCTCAGCACCTGTACTGGCTTTCGCCAATCCTAAACTCCCTTACGTTCTCCACACAGACGCCTGTGGAGAAGGCCTTGGTGCAGCCATTTACCAAGAGCATGAAGGGACACTTAGGGCCATAGCCTATGCTAGCCGAGGGCTATCGAAAAGTGAACGCAACTACCCAACGCACAAGCTTGAATACTTAGCACTAGGGATGGGCATAATTAATCGATGCTCGATAATTGATCGTTAAGAAATGCGTCAATCAATTTATATTGTTATCGATCAAAAGGACGGAGAAATAACAAATCTAACCACCAGGGCGCAATGTTTTATTATTTCTAAGGACAAAAACGGAACAGCCAAATGAGCGGCAGTTGACTTGTGACGCAGCTCATTTGGAAACTTGCCAGCAAAGCAAGATTAGCCTAAACATGAAGCGGTCCAAGCGAAGTGTTGCGTGGGACCACTTCGATTTAAAAAACTGAGACATTCACTGTACACACTGTGATGCCGTGTACAAGTATAATTCCGCGACGACTACTATGATGTATCACTTGAAAAACGCACATCCGACCTTGTTGGCCGGCAGTTCATCCTCCTCTCAACCTACCATCACCTCGGTCCTAGCTAGGAGGAGCTGCGACTCACAGCGGGCAGATAAAATTACTAAAGGAATTTGCAAGTTCATTCAGACAGACATGCTGCCTATAAGTGTAGTTGAAGGCAAAGGTTTTGGGAATCTGATGGATATAATGGAACCAGCCTATCACATTCCATCACGGCGCACAGTCACCAGACTCATTGAAACGCAGTATGAAGAAAGAAAAGAGGAGTTGTTTAAAAAGTTGGCCACAGCTGAGAGTGTTGCTCTCACGACAGACTGCTGGACAGCTTTAACAGCTGAGAGCTATATTACCATCACTTGCCACTACATCGGCGATGACTGGGAAATGAACTCGGCTGTCCTGTTAACAGAAAGCCTGCCAGGCCGTCACACAGCCGACTGTCTCGCGGATAAATTGAATGGGGCTGTGGAGCAGTGGGGAATTGAAGGCCGAGTAATCGCCTGCGTACATGATAACGCGGCCAATATAGTCGCTGCTAACCGTCCAACCAGAGTCAGCTGGGTTTCCGTTGCCTGCTTTGCCCACACCCTCCAGCTGGCCATAAATGACGGCTTTGCACTTTACCTGAATCGGGTAATCTCCGCGGCTGGCAAACTGGTTGGTCACTTTAACCACAGCACAGTTGCCAGCAAAGCGCTGCAAAAAAAACAAGAACAAATGGCCCTCCCAAGCCACCGGCTTATTCAATCATGTAAAACACGTTGGAACTCGGTCTGTGAAATGTTCGATCGGCTGGTGGAGCAACGGTGGGCTGATGCTGCTGTCCTGTCGGACCGCACCGTGACCAAGCTCCAGGACGCCAGAATCCTGGAGCTGAAAGATGAGCATTGGCAGCTGATGGAGGAAATGCAGCCTGTGCTGAGAGCACTAAAGTGTGCCACCACCGTCATGTCTGCGGAGAAGGACGTCTCCATCTCCAACACTTATCCGATCACCTTCGGACTCATCAATGCCCATCTGATGCGCAAAGAAGGAGACGGGCCCAAGGTTATCGAGTTCAAAACTAAAGTGCGGTCCTCCCTCAGCACCCGAATGAATGTAATCTACATTTAGTTAAGTTTCAATATGCCCAATAGCAAAAATGTTACGAGTAATAAGAATTACAACATAGCCTATACTTACATGCCTCTTATTGGATAGCCTAGATATGTTTACCATTTAGCATTATAGATGCACAATTATTTCTGATTATTGATTTCCCCGCATCATTTATTTTCAGGTTGAGTCTGCTGAATTTGTATCATCGGCCCCCATGCTTTCAGCAATGCTGGACCCTCGTCACAAGCACCTGAGCTTTCTGACACCTGCACAGACAGTAGTTGCTAATGCGAAATTAGTTGAACTGGGAGAGGCAGTGGAGACAGGCCAGGAGGCTATCGAGCAGGCTGGGGGGCACGCGGACGAAGGGAGCGCAAACACTGGAGCGGCCGCAGCCGCCACACAGGCATCCGCTATGGCACTTCTCCTCGGGGAGCAGTACTCCATTATACTGGACACTGGCATTGACACAGAGGTTAATAACTTTCTGAAGGATAACCCCCCACCCCTGGATTGCAACCCTGCCGACTGGTGGAAAGTGAATGGAAGAAGGTTCCCCAGGCTGTCAAAGTTAGCGCGACAATACCTCTGCATCCCCGCAACTTCGGTCCCGTCAGAGCGGGTGTTTTCTGCTGCTGGACTGACAGTTACAAGGCTGCATTCGCGTCTGACCCCCGAGCATGTTAACATGCTTAGATGAACATCAGTACAATTTACCCCCTTGAATTAGTCTGCATGGACTATTTGTCTATCGAACCAGACAACAAAGATACAAGAAAGGTATTGGTGATTACAGACCATTTCACGTTTGCTGTGGCAATTCCCACAAAAGACCAAAGAGCAAGAACTGTAGCTAAAGCAATCTGGGAGAACTTCATCGTTCACTACGGGTTCCCTGCCTGCCTTCATAGCGATCAGTGAAGGGATTTTGAAAGTCACACCATCAAAGAGCTGTGTTCCCTGATAGGAGCAGAAAAGGTGAGGACTACCCCCTATCATCCTCGCGGGAACCCAGTCGAAAGATTCAACAGAACCCTGCTCGGCATGCTTGGAACGCTGGAGGACAAAGACAAGTACCACTGGAGAGACTTTGTGAAGCCACTTGTCCACGCATATAATTGCACAAGGAACAACACCACCGGCTACTCGCCTTATGAGCTGATGTTTGGCAGACAACCGACCCTTCCCATCGACCTCGTTCTGGGATTCCAGCCACAGGGGAATCATGCCAGGACTCACTCTGAGTATGTAAAGAGCCTTCGAGAACGTCTGCGGGAAAGCTATGCTCGAGCTGCAGAGAGTGCACGGAAGATGGGAGAGAAGAACAAGACAAGGTTCAATGCCAAGGTCAGAGCAGCAGAACTGATCGCAGGTGACAGAGTCTTGGTGCGAAATGTCAACATCAGAGGGAAACACAAGCTTGCGGACAGATGGGAGAGAGGGACCTATACAGTCGAAAAGAGGATGGGAGATGGACCGGTTTATGTCGTCAAGCCGGATAAGGGTGGCGGCCCCCTACGCACCCTCCACAGGGACCTCCTCTTGCCATGTGGGTTCCTACCTGTCACCGATGGGAAGGAAGCTGAGCAAAAAGGCCCCTCTAAGGTGATGAAGTTGAGATCCGGAGAGCGGCCAACGATGGATGCAAGGGACAACATGCTGAGCCATGAAGAGGATGTTGACGTCTGCAGCAGTAGTGATGAAGAGGAGCTTGTGGTGGTGCACAGGCCCAAAGTGACTGAAATGGGACCCTTCTTCAAGACTGTGGAAAGGAGTGTCGAGAGGAGACCCCGCAGACTCAGATCAGACTCAGATCAGACTCCTACTGCTGTGAGCTTAGCAGCTGCCATTGGAAATATTCGCCATGCCCTGGACCACTGACTCCAGGGAGAGCTTCAGGAACATGCAGTGGAGCCTCTTCATATATATTATAATAATATATATAATGTAGTGTGTATGGTGTATATCTATAGTATGTTGACGCTCCCTAAAAGGGCAAAACATGCGACAGGCAGTAGCGTCATCGCAGCGCGACAGAATCGGCGGGCGCGGGAAAAGTGGTTCTCTGCTTGACGCGTAAGAAGAGCGAACATAGACTTGAAGAGCGAACATAGACTTGAAGAGTGAACATATAGACTTGAAGAGAAACGAAGAAAAGGTTATCACGGAAGAAATAGAAGATATGGAGGAAGATTTGACGTTACTTTGAACAAGAGGACAGCCTGTCATCGAATGGCCCCTGCTCAAGAACGTTCGGCAGTAGCGGTAGTGGTAGGAACAGAACGCCCCCCTTTCATTGAATCGAGTGCACTCAAAGACTTGCTGGGTACCCATTTTATTTAGTTTGTTATTTTTCTTTTTTAAACCAGTTTAAAGAATACCGGCTATACAAAGAAAGAAAGAAATCACACTCAAACAATATATTAGTATGCAAAAACACTAAAAAACATGCCAAACCCTTATGAACTGAATGACTTTATTAACATAAAAATTACTTAAACACTATGTAAGACGAAATGTCTGGAAAGATTGAGCCGCCATATGAACATTGGGCGTAACTCTGAAAGACATGGAGCGAAAGTGCTCATCATGCTCATACTTGTCGAGCGAAATGATCGGCCACTTCGTCGTCGTCATAGACAGAGGCGAGATCAGACGGCACTGCCTGCAGTGCATCCATTTCCATATCGTCGGACAGGTGGGACTTGAATTCCGCCACCACGATGTCGACCTCTCGCATAAATGTAAATCTTCCGGCCTTAAAACCTGCATATGAATTCAAGGAGTGGTCCCCCATGACTTCAGTGCAGAGTTTCCAACACAGATACGCCAAGTTACGCATCTGTGGAGATAGACCTGTGTGATCGTGTGAAAACACTTGATAGGGATTGTCCTTTAAGGATCTCATCACCCCTCTCCACACCGTGAGCTCGCTCTTGAGTGTGGTCAGAAGTCGGTTGGTAACAGTGATGGGAGTCCTTAGTTGATCCGCATTCCGCCTCTGTGCCTCCGCACGAGTATCTGTGTCAAGTTGTGTATATTCCTCTTCGCTGAGATCAATTGGCACTTCGGACATTTTATTCCGGTACCACCCACTGTTGTAACAAACTGGGGATCAGTGGGCCGCATGTTTCGGGTATGCAGGCCAGAAATAATCTGAGGCCAGTTGAAATCAGGACGCCCTAGGATTGCCCGGTGGATTAGGATGCCGGAGGTATGTCCGCTGTTGGCTGCCTGGTGAATTACCTGCACACATTCCTTTAGTCCCATGTCTATCATGTTTTGAGTAAGACATTTGATCAGAGCCCCCCAGTCGGTAACCCCCATCAATGAGAAGACACTCCACATTTCAGCGATCATGCCTCTCTCCAGGCGGACCATGTTGGATGCCGCCACGAAGCCTCGTGTTCTTTTGGTGCACCATTGGGATGTGGCCGATCCCCGCTTAGCAATCGCACACAGGAAATTTGCATGCGCATTGTTAAAATTCGATTGCCCTTCGCACGACGACTAGCACTGAACGCTCCAAGAGCATTCAGGTCACTAATCAGATCGGCCATTTGGGTTTCGTCTGCCAAGTGAGGGATGCGAACTCTCACCGCGTGCGACAACCCCATGCTTGTCACACCACCATATCAGTGCCCTGTTGAAGAATTCCACTTCCTCAGCTACGCTGGAATGTGCAGAGGAATTCTCAAAATGCTCCGCGGTAAGAAAGTATTCAGCAGCCCGTGCTGTAATCTCCTTAATCGGGTCGGCTAGCTGTGTGTTCATGTTGACACGGTACGCCACCACCATGTCGACAATCACCGTCGCGATAAGGAATACCTTGTCCTCTGGGAGGCGGTCCCTCTTAGTCACTTTAATGATCGATGGAATCAAGAAATCCCATGTGTATATCATATGGGAGCGATAAAGACTACTGCCCCGCCCAGTGAAAAGTTTTGCGCTTTTCCACATCGTTTAATCGAAAGAGTGCGACCCAGGTTGGAATGACACCTTTTGAACGTGGATGTGCTGCGTGGTTTTTTCGTAGGGAATTGCCACAGCAAACTTAGTGAAATGGTCTGTAATCACCAATACCTTTCTTGTATCTTTGTTGTCTGGTTCGATAGACAAATAGTCAATAGTCATGCAGACTAATTCAAGGGGGTAACTTGTACTGATGTTCATCATTGGGGCAGCCCTCTCAGGGTTTGTTTTCCTTCTGAAACACCTCTCACATGTGTGACACTTCACATCGACTGCATGAGCCATCTTTGGCCAGTAAAATCGGGCGCGGGCCAGGTGAAGGGCGCGCTCAAATCCGAGGTGCCCCACTTCATCATGAACACCTTCTAGTGCTTTGGCTCTGTATTTCTCGGGTAAGACTAACTCATAGCCTTCTGTTCCTCTGTCAACATACCTCCTGAACAGGACTCCGTCTTTGAGTTCAAGTCGATTCCACTCTCTGAGGAAGAGCCTCACCTCCGGTAGCTCTAACTTAGTCTCTCTGAACGAGGGCTTAGTGTCTCTCTCAATGAGTTGGATGACCCGCCTTATGGACAGGTCTTCCCTCTGTGAATTGTGCCAATCCTCTTGAGTCATCCCAGGAACAGTTTTTGGTGCAAGGCAGGTGTAACTCAGGGGAATGGCGGAGGGGTCCACCGCTAGGGACTCTGCTAAGGCGGGGGGTTCCGGGGGGTATTCACAGGGCTCCAGTCTCACTGAGTGTCTTTGGCAGAGGGCAGTGAGAGTACTTTGTGATTCCCGTCCAGCACACGTTGACGAAGCTCCTCGATCCTCTCTTTTTCCTGGAGGAAAGCATCGTCTTCTTGTGAGGGTTCCTGGGGGTGCCTTGACAGCCCATCTGCATCTTGATTTGTATTACCAGGCCGATACTGAGCTGCTAACCAGCGGTGACCTGCTAAATCGAGTTTTGCAGAGGTCAACACATAGGTGAGAGGATTGTTGTCAGTAAGGACTGTGAATTCTGTACCATACAGATAATCATGGAACTTCTCACACACAGCCCACTTCAGTGCTAAGTAGGGATGGGCATTTGAAGAAATTTCCTTGATCGAGCATCGCTAGAGTTATCGATCAATTATCGATTAATCATTAACTCTTTTCTATAGGCTATATTGAAATTCCGTTGGTAGAAAATACAAAATGCAGCATGTTTTTATCAATGAAATCTTTATTCCAACAATAATGTATGGGCCAACATTAATACAATACAGTTAACTTGAAGAAAAAAAGGGGGGAAAAAGGCCGACATATAATGCCTATAGGCTGCAGCCGGCGCGCGGAAAAGGCTCGCAACAAAAAGATGAGCCACCCATTTACAAACAATTGCATGAACTAGTCTATCTAAAAGCAATACCTTATTGAACATATATAAGGCTGAACTTGTTGCTAAAATATCACAGTTTTGGCAAAATGTAATGACTCCAAGAGGCACCAAGCCGAAAGAAAAGCGGAGCGAGAGACAACACATTAAGAAAAAAAAGAGCGACTCACATACGGTGGTGACTGTCCCTACTGTCCATAGCATACAGTAACTCCAGCCTACATATTTTTGTTTAGGAATATAAGCATGTTAACATGCTCGGGGGTCAGACGCGAACGCAGCCTTGTAACTGTCAGTCCAGCAGCAGAAAACACACGCTCTGACGGGACCGAAGTTGCGGGGATGCAGAGGTATTGTCGCGCTAACTTTGACAGCCTGGGGAACCTTCTTCCATTCACTTTCCACCAGTCGGCAGGGTTGCAATCCAGGGGTGGGGGGGTATCCTTCAGAAAGTTATACCTCTGTGTCAATGCCAGTGTCCAGTATAATGGAGTACTGCTCCCCGAGGAGAAGTGCCATAGCGGATGCCTGTGTGGCGGCTGCGGCCGCTCCAGTGTTTGCGCTCCCTTCGTCCGCGTGCCCCCCAGCCTGCTCGATAGCCTCCTGGCCTGTCTCCACTGCCTCTCCCAGTTCAACTAATTTCGCATGAGCAACTACTGTCTGTGCAGGTGTCAGAAAGCTCAGGTGCTTGTGACGAGGGTCCAGCATTGCTGAAAGCATGGGGGCCGATGATACAAATTCAGCAGACTGAACCTGAAAATAAATGATGCGGGGAAATCAATAATCAGAAATAATTGTGCATCTATAATGCTAAATGGAAAACCAATAAGAGGCATGTAAGTATAGGCTATGTTGTAATTCTTATTACTCGTAACATTTTTGCTATTGGGCATATTGAAACTTAACTAAATGTAGCTTACATTCATTCGGGTGCTGAGGGAGGACCGCACTTTAGTTTTGAACTCGATAACCTTGGGCCCGTCTCCTTCTTTGCGCATCAGATGGGCATTGATGAGTCCGAAGGTGATCGGATAAGTGTTGGAGATGGAGACGTCCTTCTCCGCAGACATGATGGTGGTGGCACACTTTAGTGCTCTCAGCACAGGCTGCATTTCCTCCATCAGCTGCCAATGCTCATCTTTCAGCTCCAGGATTCTGGCGTCCTGGAGCTTGGTCACGGTGCGGTCCGACAGGACAGCAGCAACAGCCCACCGTTGCTCCACCAGCCGATCGAACATTTCACAGACCGAGTTCCAACGTGTTTTACATGATTGAATAAGCCGGTGGCTTGGGATGGCCATTTGTTCTTGTTTTTTTTGCAGCGCTTTGCTGGCAACTGTGCTGTGGTTAAAGTGACCAACCAGTTTGCCAGCCGCGGAGATTACCCGATTCAGGTAAAGTGCAAAGCCGTCATTTATGGCCAGCTGGAGGGTGTGGGCAAAGCAGGCAACGGAAACCCAGCTGACTCTGGTTGGACGGTTAGCAGCGACTATATTGGCCGCGTTATCATGTACACAGGCGATTACTCGGCCTTCAATTCCCCACTGCTCCACAGCCCCATTCAATTTATCCGCGAGACAGTCGGCTGTGTGACGGCCTGGCAGGCTTTCTGTTAACAGGACAGCCGAGTTCATTTCCCAGTCATCGCCGATGTAGTGGCAAGTGATGGTAATATAGCTCTCAGCTGTTAAAGCTGTCCAGCAGTCTGTCGTGAGAGCAACACTCTCAGCTGTGGCCAACTTTTTAAACAACTCCTCTTTTCTTTCTTCATACTGCGTTTCAATGAGTCTGGTGACTGTGCGCCGTGATGGAATGTGATAGGCTGGTTCCATTATATCCATCAGATTCCCAAAACCTTTGCCTTCAACTACACTTATAGGCAGCATGTCTGTCTGAATGAACTTGCAGATTCCTTTAGTAATTTTATCTGCCCGCTGTGAGTCGCAGCTCCTCCTAGCTAGGACCGAGGTGATGGTAGGTTGAGAGGAGGATGAACTGCCGGCCAACAAGGTCGGATGTGCGTTTTTCAAGTGATACATCATAGTAGTCGTCGCGGAATTATACTTTTACACGGCATCACAGTGTGTACAGTGAACGTCTCAGTTTTTTAAATCGAAGTGGTCCCACGCAACACTTCGCTTGGACCGCTTCATGTTTAGGCTAATCTTGCTTTGCTGGCAAGTTTCCAAATGAGCTGCGTCACAAGTCAACTGCCGCTCATTTGGCTGTTCCGTTTTTGTCCTTAGAAATAATAAAACATTGCGCCCTGGTGGTTAGATTTGTTATTTCTCCGTCCTTTTGATCGATAACAATATAAATTGATCGACGCATTTCTTAACGATCAATTATCGAGCATCGATTAATTATGCCCATCCCTAGTGCTAAGTATTCAAGCTTGTGCGTTGGGTAGTTGCGTTCACTTTTCGATAGCCCTCGGCTAGCATAGGCTATGGCCCTAAGTGTCCCTTCATGCTTTTGGTAAATGGCTGCACCAAGGCCTTCTCCACAGGCGTCTGTGTGAAGAACGTAAGGGAGTTTAGGATTGGAGAAAGCCAGTACAGGTGCTGAGGTCAACCTGTCTATGAGTGTTCTGAAAGCGGTTTCACAGTCCTGTGTCCATTCACTTCCGAAAGGCTGGCTGGGGCTCACTGAAGTGTGAGGTTTTTGCTTCTTATAGTCCTTTCCCCTTTTCCTTGTAGCCACATAGCCAGCAGTGAGGCCATTCAACTGCTTTGCTATTTTCAAATAGCCTTGTACGAAGCGCCTGTAGTACCCCGCAAAGCCTAAGAAGCACTTTAGCTCTTTACGATTGGTGGGCCTGGGCCAGTCTTTTAAGGCCGATATCTTCTCAGGGTCAGTGTGGACGCCACGAGCATCTACAATGTGGCCCAGATATTTCACGGAAGACTGAAAGAAGTGACATTTGTCCGGGGACAACTTCAGCCCGTAGTCCTTGAGTCTGTTCAGCACCTTCATCAACCTGTTTTCGTGCTCCTCCAAGGTGTCTGAGAAGACAATCAGATCGTCTAGGAAGACCAAGACTTCGTTCAGGTGCAGATCTCCCACACATCTCTCCATTAACCGCTGGAATGTGGAGGGTGCATTGGTAACGCCCTGTGGCATGCGGTTAAATTCCCAAAAACCCAGCGGGCATGTGAATGCGGTCTTGTGTTTGTCTTCTTCGGCAAGTTCAACTTGATAATAACCGGACTTGAGATCCATAACGGAAAACCATTTAGCTCCACTAAGGGCCGAGAAGGTTTCTTTGATATTGGGAAGAGCGTACGCGTCCTTGATAGTATGCATGTTCAGTTTCCGATAGTCCACACACAGTCTGATCTTCCCGTTTTTCTTTTTCACCACTACCATAGGGGAAGCAAACGGGCTCTCTGATTCCCATCTTCGCTCTCGAAGATGCTGCTTAACAGCCTCTCTATTGTTGGGCAAAATAACCTGCTGAGCACATATAAATATAGCTAACTCCCACCCTAGCTTGAGGAGCACAACACATGGCAGTCACGTTACAATATAGTCAGCTTTTAACACATAACACAAACATGATAATATAGTCAGGTCAAGGCCAGAGCCAAGGCCCCATTTCCCAAGCAGGCAAATGGTAGACACTAACGGGAGAGCCACATTAATTCATCACACAAGAGATACTTCGATCACACAAGAGATACTTCGAGCACACAAGAGATACTTCGAGAACAAAGGAGACACTGAGGAGCTCTTCCCCGTTAGTAGGAACACAAGAAGATACACTTGCATACACCAGGGCCTGAGAGCCAAGGTCAAGCAAAAACACACAGAACCACACACACCTCATCGAGAGGAGGATACAGTATAAAACTGTATCACACAGGGACTCATGACCACCTTCTTCTGAAGCAGACCTTCCACGGAGGCGAAGCTCTGGACGAACCATCAGCGCTGATTAGGGACTTAGACATATTCGATTTCTCACGCTTTATGACTCTGTATAACCGTTGCCACTTTACTTAATAAATCCAAGGTCCTCGTGCCGATAGACTTTATTACCTCTCCGTCTCATTTTATCTGATCCAGTAACTAGACAGACCGTTTTTCCCTTCACTATCACATGGGTGAATCGGCCGGGGCCTCTCCTTAAAGGGGGTTTCATCCCATTCCTTCTCGTCTATGCCAGTAACACTCTATGGGAGTGATATAAGGACTTGGGTGCAACCTATGTAAGGGACACGCTGGCCCCCAGCACCCAAAATCTCAAGCAGTGAGTTTATAGGTTCAACAGGGAAGGATGAGAGTTGGTCTGAATAAAAGGTCTCTGAGACCGTAGTAACCTGCGACCCGGTGTCTAAAATACATTTACACTGGTAGCCTTCAACAAGGGCTGTCGTGCTGCAACGTGGCCCAACAAGACCATGGGGTAAGGGTCTATAGTCGAGGTGTGAGCCATTCTGGGCATATTGTTCGGCCCTGACTACATTTGCTTTCAGGTTGGTTGAAATGGAACTAGATGAAGGGGGGTGCACGGCTTCTGAACGTCCCGCAGCAGAAGCCCTTACCGGTTTAACGAGAACTCGGGCTGGCCCTGATGCTGCATCCTCCATTGGTCGCGTCTTTCCCTGAGCTCAAGGTTCTTCTGGTGTACAGCAGCAGGGTTTGGCTCGTTTAAATATAGGGCGGCAATGTGGCCATCTTCTCCACATTTAAAACAGAACCAGGCTCGGGGCATGTTGGAAGTGTCCATGCCGATCCTGCGGTTTGTCACATTTGAGACCATACAGTTTCCCCTAACAGGATTTGGTAACCCTTCCTTTTACAGTCCCCTAATTACTAGGTATTTACCCTGTACATGCATGGTAAATCATAGTGTATTACTGGGTAATTACCACTGGTAATAAGAAGGTAAATACAGAGGTAGTTACCCAGCAAATACATGATAAATCATAGTGTATTACTGGGTAATTACCACTGGTAATAAGAAGGTAAATACAGAGGAAATATCCGGTAAATTATAGTGTATTACTGTGTAATTACCACTGGTAATAAGAAGGTAAATACAGAGGAATTACAGCTGAAGTACTAAGTAAAACCTCCACTATTACCCATCAACTCAACTAAGTAGCGTGTAGTGCCTCCTCCCAAATTTCTTCCCTAACTGTTTTAGGTTGGTAATAACTCTGATATTGTGTACTTCCTAGGAAATTAGGCAACCAATTCTTATAAACACCTATTATCCAAGGTTTATGTTGTTAACAGCCCAAGTTTAATGATGTACTATCTAGAAATGAGCATAGTGCTTTCCAATAAAATACTTTTTCTTAGTTATTATTCGTAGCTGCACCCATTTAGAAAGGGTTTATTCGATTTACCACTATGGAATTACTTACCTGGTAACAACCTCTGCAGGAAACGTTTTCCTCTAGTGTTATGGTACATCTTCTTAAATACTGGGTACAAAGCCGTTTGTTTCCATGGTATTATCAGGTTCTTACCATATAATTAAAAATAGATACATTCCATTATCCATGCAGTCAAGACAAACTTGTACCATGTACGTTCTGCGACATTACCAAGTAAAACACACCAATTTACCCAGTAATTAAGCTGAAACTGTACTATAAAGGAAGCCTTGTTTATTTCCATGGTATTACCAGGTTCTTACCATATAATTTGTAATACATTATTCCCTTTTCCATGCAGTCAACACAAACTTGTACCATGTACGTTCTGCGACGTTACCAAGTAAAACACGACAATTTACCCAGTAATTAAGCTGAAACTGTGCTGTAAAAGGAAGCCTCGTTTGTTTCCATGGTATTACCAGGTTCTTACCATATAATGTGTAATACATTATTCCCTTTTCCATGCAGTCAACACAAACTTGTACCATGTACGTTCTGCAACGTTACCAAGTAAAACACGACAATTTACCCAGTAATTAAGCTGAAACTACTGTAAAAGGAAGCCTCGTTTATTTCCATGGTATTACCAGGTTCTTACCATATAATTTGTAATACATTATTCCCTTTTCCATGCAGTCAACACAAACTTGTACCATGTACGTTCTGCAACGTTACCAAGTAAAACACGACAATTTACCCAGTAAGTAAGCTGAAACTGTACTGTAAAAGGAAGCCTAGTTTGTTTTACCAGGCTCTTACCATATAAGTTGTAACTGGTTATTCCCTTTTCCATGCAATCAACACAAACCATATATGTTCTGTCACATCGTTCACCAGTAGTTAAGCACTTTAATTGTTGTTATAAAACCCCAAACCACTGTTATTAAAATATTAAAAGGCATATTAAAATTAAACAAAATCAAAGGCTTATCTTTCAAACAATGCATATCTCACAAACGGGCACTGAACACTGAAGAAATCTGACAAAAAAAAGAGCCGTCCATATCAACTCAATTTAAATGTTACTGATGGTGTTTTCATAAAACACATGACATTGTTATGGCAAGTGACCACAAGGAAGACTGCTTCAACCTCTTCAATTTGAATAAGCGGTGAATGCCATGCAGCAATCTGCCTATGGGAGCATCTTTGTGGTCATTCGCAAACCAATGAGTCCACTCGATGAATGAGAGATGACTCTTTAGTGTCTTCTCTGTGAGGTATCCCTGCAGTCTCCACATCTGGGATTTGAAGGCTGACCAAGACCTGACCAGGTACCTCCAAATCTCCCCTTCCATACTGTAATAAAGAATCAGAAGGCAAGAAAATAAACATTAGGACTGTCAATTAATGAACATTTCTACAACATGAAGAACTCAAAGATTATTTTGTTTATTAGTTAAAAAAGGATGCTGATCCTCTGGCCAGTGTTTGGTCATATTGAAAAGAGAAAAAGGCATAGCCATAAATACAGTTAATAGGGCGGGAGGGGACAGGCTGTTAGCTCCGGTTAGCACTTTAGCATCGAGCTAGCGGAGCTTCTGTCATTCAAATAACTCGGACATTTTGTTTAAACCTATAACACCCAATTTATTAAAATATCCGGATTTAATCGGGCTCTCTCCCATAAGTACAGTTAATAGGACGGGAAGAGACAGGCTCTGTTAGCCCCGGTTAGTGCGATGCTAAAGAGCAGCTCTACCGGAGCATGCCACCTCAACAGGTGCAAGTAAGCCTCCGGTTTGATATTCGCCGGATATTCGGTTTACCACCCAATCGGATTCATCAACATAAGTGCAATACATTACGGGCTTAGTATGTTGAGGACGGTTTAGGACGGCGTATCGCGAAAATCACAAACACATGTTGTCGCCATCGATGTCTGTGCAACAACGTCATTTACGTTCTGGCTGCTACCTGTTTTAGGGACCGTCAACAAGTTACACTCACCGACTGGTGGCAGAGACGTTACCATGGAATTGTTTCTGGAATTAAATCATGTAAAATAACATAAAAATCACTAAAAAATACATTTTGTCACCTGATTGTAGTAGTAGTTGCCAATGGTGGGCTGCTACTTACTGCAGGTAACTTTGCTAATATATTGCATTATTGTTAAACGGGATGCAATTAATAATTTCAAATATAGGTTAGTCGATTTTTGTCGAATATTAAACTATTAACTGCATTATGATTAACTAGATTGCAATATATTTGTAATTTTTTTAAATATTTGTTGCCATGGCGCCGTCGAGGGTGGCTGCCTGTTGCAGTAGCTCTAGCAGTTCCTCCTTATTTTTTCTTCTAATTGCTACTATTATTTCAACTTGACATCTTTCGGATATTCGCTGGAAGGTGCCTTTAATCTTTTAAACACTAACTTAGTTTAAGTTAGTGTTAGTGTAGTTTTTAGTGTAATTTGTGATACTCGTGGACCAAACAATGATTACCCATACGAGGGAAGGGCTGCTGATGTACCGGCCGGGACCAACGGCCGGGGCCGTTGGAGCCCAACCCGCGGGCATACCTGCGGAGCTTAGGAGACACCGGAGGGGAACGAGAGCCGGAACGAAGGCAAGGTTGAGACGGGAGACGCACAGGAGATTTAAACCTTGCCTTCCATCTATCGTGATGGGGAACGTGAGATCGTTGGCCAACAAAACGGACAAACTAACAGCCTTGGTGAGTGGTCAGTGTGTGTACCGGGAGTGTAGTTTGTTGTGCTTCACGGAGACATGGCTACATAGGAATATACCGGACTGTGCTATCGAGTTGGCTGGCTTCACGCTAGCGAGAGCGGACAGGGGATGACTGAGCGGAAAGAAGAAAGGAGGGGGTCTAGCCGTCTTTGTGAACACAAAATGGTGTAACCCCGGACATGTTACCGTGAAGGAGAGCATCTGTACTCCAGATATCGAACTGTTAGCTGTGGGATTGAGGCCATACTATCTGCCTCGGGAGTTCTCTCACGTCATCGTTGTTGTTGTGTATGTACCACCGTCCGCAGTGGCAGCGCGCACCTGTGACGTCATCCACTCTACCGTCGCAAGACGACAGACTCGGCACCCCACAGCGCTCATGATAATCAACGGAGACTTCAATCATGTCTCTCTCTCCAAAACTCTGACCAGCTTCACACAGTATGTGAAATGTAAAACCAGAGGAAATAAAATTCTGGACTGTCTTTATGCCAATGTGAGGGAGGCATACAGCTCCTCTCCCCTCCCACCCCTCGGCCAGTCTGACCACAACTTGATACACCTTACACCTGTGTACAAGCCTGTTATAAACAAGCAGCCGGCTACCACCAGGACTGTGAAGCAGTGGTCTAGAGAGGCTGAGGAGGCCCTGCAGGACTGCTTCCAGAGAACAGCCTAGGATCTGTTCCAGGAAGACCACGCAGAGGACATTGAGGGACTCTCCCATTGCATTACGGATTACATCAGGTTCTGTGAGGACAGCGTTGTACCCATCAAGAAGGTCTGCTGTTTTCCTAACAACAAACCCTGGATTAATAAGAACATTAAAATCCTACTTAACAGGAAGAAGAGGGCTTTCATGGCAGGAGACAGAGAGGGAGTAAAATCAGTTCAGAAGGAGCTGAGAAGGGAACTAAGGGCGGCCAAAAACCGCTATAAGGAGAGGCTGGAGGGCAAGCTGGAAATGAACAGTGCCAAGGAGGTGTGGGATGGGATGAAGCAGATTACGGGACACAGACTGCCAGGTCCAGCTGTGGGGGGCGGGCACGAACGTGCTAATGAGCTGAACCTATTCTTCAATAGGTTCGACTCAACCCCTGCCCCAGTGAGCTCAGCGAGTCAGTCTGTGCCCCACTCCTTCACCTCCCCTACCCCCAACCCAGTCACCTCCCCTCCCTCCCCCCCTCCCTTTCCCCCTCCACTCCCCCTAGCTACCAGTCTTGTCATTACATCAGGCCAGGTGAGGCAGGCTATCTAAGCTCCAGAGGTATGGGAGCTTAGATAGGAGCTTAGTTAAGGCAATGGGTCCGGACAACATCAATCCCAAGGTGCTTAAAGCGTGTGCCGGACAGCTTGCTAGAGTGTTCCAACACCTCTTCAACCTCTCCCTGAGGCTAAAGAAGGTCCCCCAGTTGTGGAAGACCTCCTGCATTGTTCCGGTGCCTAAGATAGCTCGTCCTAGCTCTCCCAATGACTACAGGCCAGTGGTGCTGATCTCACACATCATGAAGACCTTTGAAAGACTGGTTCTACAGCACCTCAGGCCCCAGGTGTGTGACTCCATGGACCCACTGCAGTTCGCGTACAAGGCCCAACTCAGCGTGGACGACGCCATCATTTACCTGCTGCACAGGGCTTACTCACACCTGGAGAAGCCGGGGAGCTCAGTGAGAGTCATGTTCTTCGACTTCTCCAGTGCGTTTAATACCATCCAGCCTCCCCTGCTTGAGAAGAAGCTCTCAGCAATGCAGGTACACTCTGACATGGTGGCCTGGATTGGTGACTACCTTTCCAGCAGGCCACAGTACGTGCGGCTGCAGAGCAGCCTGTCAGATGTGTTGATGAGCAACACTGGCGCACCCCAAGGAACAGTACTTTCACCCTTCCTCTTTACCATCTACACCTCTGACTTCAGCTTCAACTCTGGAACCTGCCATCTCCAGAAATTCTCAGATGACTCCTCCATCGTGGGCTGCATCAGTGAGGACAGGGAGGACGAGTACAGAGGTGTGGAGGAGGACTTCGTCAGATGGTCTGAGGAGAACCACCTCCAACTCAACATCGGCAAGACCAAGGAGCTGGTGGTGGACTTCCGCCGGAAGAGGAAGCCCCCAACCCCTATTACCATCCAGGGGGTTGAAATTGAGACGGTGGATTCGTATAAGTTCCTTGGAGTACACATCAACAATAAACTGGACTGGTCTGACAACACAGAGGCCCTCTACCGGAAGAGTCAGAGCAGACTCTTCTTCCTCAGGAGGCTCAGGTCGTTTGACGTGTGTGGCAGGCTGCTAAGGACATTTTATCTGTCTGTGGTAGCTAGCACGCTGTTCTTTGCTGGGGCGTGCTGGGGAGGAGGCATCAAGGCTGGGGAGTCAAACAGACTCAACAAGCTGGTTAGGAAAGCCAGCTCTGTTGTGGGACTTGAGCTGGACAGTCTGGAGGTGGTGGTGGAGAGGAGGATGAGGGACAAATTCAAGTCCATCATGGGCAACCCCTCCCATCCCCTCCATGCTGAGCTGTGGCAGATGGGGAGCACCTTCAGTCACAGGTTGATGTTCCCCAGGTGCAAGACGGAGCGCTTCAGGTGCTCCTTTGTGCCGGCAGCCATTAGGCTGTTCAACAGTGCCCGATGATGATTGTGTTTGTGTATGTCTATGTGTTTGCATATGCATGTGTGTGTGTTTAGGTATGCGTATATATGTGTATATGCATCACCCATCTTGATGTTGTTTCTGTTTGTCTTGTTTTTGTCCCTATTAACTATAAGTGTCTCCTTATGCATTAGCACTTTGTATTTATTTATTGTATTTATTACATTGTTATTTTGTCCTGTGTCCTTCCACTGCTGCTGCAACAAACAAATTTCTCCTACGGGGGATTAATAAAGTTATAACGTATCGTATCGTATATATTTGTGTGATTAATTTCCTCAAACAATTCCATGGTAACGTCTCTGCCACCAGTCGGTGAGTGTAACTTGCTGACGGTCCCTAAAACAGGTAGCAGCCAGAACGTAAATGACGTTGTTGCACAGACATCGATGGCGCCAACATGTGTTTGTGATTTTTCGCGATACGGTGTCCTAAACCGTCCTCAACATACTAAGCCCGTAATGTATTGCACTTATGTTGATGAATCCGATTGGGTGGTGTTTTGTTCTTCATTTCAATAAAGAATCTTAGTTTAGCACTTGTCATTTATTATAAAGACGGAGCATCTTACATGCGACTTCACTGTATGAACTCGGTACTAAATCTACCTGTATATAGTAATCACTCATTAGTAGAACCGGTACCGACACCTTGTGGTAACATGTGGAACTACAGATATCACCACATCCCCCTTTCTCTGAAGCATGAAAAACTAAACACGTGTCAGTAATTACCTTAGACAACTTTTCCATTAAACTGCATGGACTTCTTTTCTCATTAGGTAGTAACAACAAACATCATAACTCATTATTGGTATTTAGTTATGTAAGAAAAACACAATGGCTAATTAATTACTATAACTAAACTCAAACATTAATGCCATAACACATAACACATTAACTCATTTCCTTTTTTTTTTTTTTTTTACAGGTCAAGTCTCAGGTTTCTTGATATGTCTTGCGGATCTTCTTATCAGCATTTCACCTGGAAGAGAAGTGGTTAGATTATCAGTGTCTGTGTCTGTGTTGCAGTGTGCATTATGTGTGGAGATTGACTCGGACTCAGCTTGGGTTTGACTGAGCTCTTGGTCTGGAACAGTCTCTGGTGTTGCTGGTGTTTTCAGGAGACTGCGCCGGTTTCGCCTGAAGATCTGTCCTTCTGGTGTTTTCACAGTGTAGGACTGTGGAGCGACCTCTTGAAGAACAGTAGCTTTCGTCGTCCATCCTTCAGGACTTTCAATCCTGACTGCGTCGTCCCTGGACAGTGGTGGAAGCGGCTTTGCTGTTCTGTTTTTAAATTAAAAAAACAAAATTAAATTATTTTGTTTCATTTTCTGATGTTTCAGCTTTTGTTCCAGCTTGGGCGTTTCTTTTGCTTTGCAGAGGTTGGAAGTGTTGTTCGAAGCTTTCTATTCATCAGCAGCTCAGCAGGTGACAGTCCGCATTCCAGAGGTGATGCTCTGTAGCTCAGTAGAGCCAGGTAAGGATCGGAAGCACTGTCTGCAGCCTTTTTCAACAGCTGCTTCAGGATGTGAACGCCTTTCTCTGCTTTGCCATTAGACTGTGCATACAGTGGGCTAGATGTGACATGCTTGAAATCATAGACTTTTGCGAAGTCTTGCCACTCTTTGCTACTGAAGCATGGTCCATTGTCACTCATTACTGTATGCGGAATGCCATGTCTGGCGAAGATGGACTTGGCATGTGTAATGACACAGTTGGATGATGTGCTTGAGAGTAATGCCATCTCAGGGTAATTTGAGAAATAGTCAATTACTACCAAGTAATCCTTTCCTTTCAGGTGGAACAAGTCCATTCCTACTTTGTGCCAAGTTGTTGTTGTCACATCAGTTACCGTCATTGGCTCTTTTGTTTGTTTGTTTCTGTATTTCAGGCATGTCTCGCATTTGCCTGTCATGTTGTTAATGTCTTTGTTAAGTCCTGGCCAGTATACTGTGTCTCTTGCCCTTCTTTTACATTTTTCGACACCTAAGTGTCCTTCATGAATTCTCTGTAGTAGCTCTTTTCTAAGTGTGCATGGAATGACTATTCTGTTTTGTTTTAACAACAGTCCATTGACTACACTCAGCTCACCTCTGACGTGGAAGAACTGTGGACAGGATCCTGCAGCCCATCCATCCCGGATGTTCTCCATGACGCACTGTAGCTCTGGATCTTTCACCGTCTCGTCGATGATCTGCCGGGTCTTGGCGTCGGACACAGGAAGCGCAGCGGACACCGTGTTGACGTGCACCTGGACATCTTCTTCAGTCGTGCTCGCACAACCCTTGATAGGAGCTCTTGACAATGCATCGGCGAGAATGAGGTGCTTGCCTGGTGTGTAGATGACTTCAATGTCATACCTCTGCATCTTCATCATCATGCGCTGTATCCGTGGTGACATTTCATTCAGGTTCTTTTTCATTATTGCAACGAGTGGACGATGGTCAGTCTCAACTGTGAAGGTGGGTAGGCCGTATATGTAGCTGTGAAACTTTTCAAGGCCAAACACTAATCCGAGACATTCTTTTTCAATTTGTGCATATCTGCACTCAGTCTCTGTCATTGACCTAGATGCATATGCTACAGGTTTCCAGTGCTCACCTTCGGCTTGTAGTAGTACCGCACCGATTCCATCTTTCGAAGCATCTGTCGACACCTTGATTATTTTGGTTGGGTCGAAGAATGTCAGCACAGGTGTGGCAGTGAGTGCATCTTTGAGCTTTAGCCACTCGTGCTCATGGTTGGCTGTCCAGTTGAAGTTGTTTTCTTTGTGGAGGAGCTCACGCAGGTGAGTTGTTTTCGCTGAGAGATTGGGTATGAATTTCCCGATGAAGTTTACCATTCCCATGATGCGTAGGACACCTGGTTTGTCTGTGGGCTTTGGCATGTTCATTATGGCGTTGATCTTTTCTTCATTTGCCTGTATTCCCTGAGCTGAGAGCTTGTCTCCGAGGAACACAATCTCTTGAGCAGCAAACTGGCATTTGTTTTTGTTGAGCTTTAATCCATTCTTTTGTATTCGCTCTAGAACACTGGTCAGTCTCTGATTGTGCTGCTGGATTGTGGACCCCCATATAATTATGTCATCTACATAGGCTCTTACTCCATCCAGGCCTTCGATGATGTGCTCCATTGCCCTATGAAAGATTTCAGAGGCGGATATAATTCCAAAGGGGAGCCTCTGGAAACAGTATCGTCCAAAGGGTCTCATCCAGCCTCAATTGCCAAAAACCTTGTGATGCATCCATTTTTGAGAAGTACCTGGCGCCTGCCATCTCGCTGGTGATCTCCTCTCGCTTGGGTATTTGGTAGTGTTCACGCTTGATATTTTCATTTAGGTCTTTTGGATCCATGCATATCTTAAGCTCTCCATTCTTTTTCTTTACGCAGACCATGGATTTAACCCACTCCGTTGGTTCTTCGATCTTTTTTATCACTCCAAGCGCCGTCATCCGCTCCAGCTCTTTCTTCAAGCTGTCTCTGAGTGCCAGTGGAACTCTTCTTGCGGCATGAACAACTGGCTGTGCGTTGTCTTTCAGCTGAATTTTGTATGTAAATGGCAGCATACCAAAACCTCTGAAGACGTCGGAGAAGTTCTGCACGATCGTGTCAGCAGAGTCAGGTGAGTCAGTCATGCTGGTGTTGATCCGGTACACTCTTTTCACTAGCTCCAAGCTTTCACAGGCTTTGTCCCCTAGCAGTGAATCAAGTCCTTCAGGAACAACTGAGAAGCAGGTGATGCACTTTATCCTTGACTGTGACTTCCAGCTTGCATGTGCCTAAACACTCAATGCTCTGTCCATTGTAGTCTTTTAGTGCGAGTGTTTTCTTCTGTATTTTGGTTTTTCTCTCATTGCCTTCACATCTGACATGCTGATCAAGTTTGCTTTTGCACCAGTATCTAGCTTCATTGTAACTACAGTCCCATTAATTTGCAGTGGTGCTATCCATTTGTCTGATTTAACAGCGTTTATCTGTGCTTTTGGTTCATCTTCACAGTTCAGTGGAAATAAAGAATGTCTCACTTAATTCCGGATCTTCCACGACATTCACCGATCTTCCTCTCTGTTTCTCTTTTCGTTTCGAAAAACACTGTTTGGCAAAGTGATTATTGCCTTGGCAGTTGCTGCATTGCTTGCCGTAAGCAGGGCATTCTCTGGGCTTATGCTGTGTGCCGCACCGTTTGCACTGAAACTTTCCCGTTTTCTGTCCACTGGAATGTCCTCGACGTGCATTGTGGTGCTTAGAAATGGCGCCAACATCTGCCATCTCTCGCAGGTTAGCATTGCTAGTCGCTGCTTCACTGAACGTTCGCACATGCTTTTTGCTTAGCTCGCTAGCGTGGGCTATTTTCACCGCTCCATCTAGCTTTAGTTCAGTCTCCCTTATCAGTCTTTCCCTAACCTTCTTGTCATCAATTCCGAATACGATCTGGTCCTTTATCATCGAATCTTTGAGGGTTCCAAAATTGCATGATTTTGCTTTTATCTTCAAGTCTGTGACGAAGCCGTCAACACTCTCCCCTGGCTGCTGCAGCCTTGAACGGAATACGTATCTCTCGTACGTCTCGTTTTTTTTTGCAGAACAATACGCTTCGAACTTGGCTGGCACAGTATTAAACTTGGATTAGTCTTCCCAATCCTCATATACGAAGGTGTTGTATACTTCAATGGCTTGTGGCCCAGCTATAGTGAGTAATAACGCTACCTTTCTTGCGTCCGGTTTGTTGTCCAACCCCACTGCCTCGATGTAGAGCCGAATCTGTTGCTGAAATGTGCGCCAATTACTGTCTACGTTTCCCGTTAGCTTTAGGTGTCCGGGAGGTCTCATCAAGTTCTCCATCGTCGAATTTGTAGGCGACTGTCCGCTTTTCCAGAACCGAAACTCACTCACTTCATGTCTTTTACTCCTGGTACCATGTTTTGTTCTTCATTTCAATAAAGAATCTTTGTTTAGCACTTGTCATTTATTATAAAGACGGAGCATCTTACATGTGACTTCACTGTATGAACTCTGTACTAAATCTACCTGTATATAGTAATCACTCATTAGTAGAACCGGTACCGACACCTTGTGGTAACATGTGGAACTACCACAGGTGGTAAACCGAATATCCGGCGAATATCAAACCGGAGGCTAACTTGCACCTGTTGAGGTGGCATGCTCCGGTAGAGCTGCTCTTTAGCATCGCGCTAACCGGGGCTAACAGAGCCTGTCTCTTCCCGTCCTATTAACTGTACTTATGGGAGAGAGCCCGATTAAATCCGGATATTTTAATAAATTGGGTGTTATAGGTTTTAAACAACATGTCCGAGTTATTTGAATGACAGAAGCTCCGCTAGCTCGATGCTAAAGTGCTAACCGGAGCTAACAGCCTGTCCCCTCCCGTCCTATTAACTGTATTTATGGCTATGCCTTTTTCTCTTTTCAATATGACCAAACACTGGCCAGAGGATCAGCATCCTTTTTTAACTAATAAACAAAATAATCTTTGAGTTCTACATGTTCTAGAAATGTTCATTAATTTACAGTCCCAATGTTTATTTTCTTGCCTTCTGATTCTTTATTACAGTATGGAAGGGGAGATTTGGAGGTACCTGGTCAGGTCTTGGTCAGCCTTCAAATCCCAGATGTGGAGACTGCAGGGATACCTCACAGAGAAGACACTAAAGTCATCTCTCATTCATCGAGTGGACTCATTGGTTTGCGAATGACCACAAAGATGCTCCCATAGGCAGATTGCTGCATGGCATTCACCGCTTATTCAAATTGAAGAGGTTGAAGCAGTCTTCTTTGTGGTCACTTGCCATAACAATGTCATGTGTTTTATGAAAACACCATCAGTAACATTTAAATTGAGTTGATGTGGACGGCTCTTTTTTTTGTCAGATTTCTTCAGTGTTCAGTGCCCGTTTGTGAGATATGCATTGTTTGAAAGATAAGCCTTTGATTTTGTTTAATTTTAATATGCCTTTTAATATTTTAATAACAGTGGTTTGGGTTTTTATAACAACAATTAAAGTGCTTAACTACTGGTGAACGATGTTGCAGAACGTACATGGTACAAGTTTGTGTTGACTGCATGGAAAAGGGAATAATGTATTACAAATTATATGGTAAGAACCTGGTAATACCATGGAAATAAACGAGGCTTCCTTTTACAGTACAGTTTCAGCTTAATTACTGGGTAAATTGTCGTGTTTTACTTGGTAACGTCGCAGAACGTATATGGTACAAGTTTGTGTTGACTGCATGGAAAAGGGAATAATGTGTTACAAATTATATGGTAAGAACCTGGTAATACCATGGAAACAAACGAGGCTTCCTTTTACAATACAGTTTCAGCTTACTTACTGGGTAAATTGTCGTGTTTTACTTGGTAACGTCGCAGAACGTACATGGTACAAGTTTGTGTTGACTGCATGGACAATGAAATGTATTATAAATTATATGGTAAGAACCTGGTAATACCATGGAAACAAACGAGGCTTCCTTTTACAGTACAGTTTCAGCTTAATTACTGGGTAAATTGTCGTGTTTTACTTGGTAACGTCGCAGAACGTACATGGTACATGTTTGTGTTGACTGCATGGATAATGGAATCTATTATAAATTATATGGTAAGAACCTGGTAATACCATGGAAACAAACGGCTTCGTACCCAGTATTTAAGAAGATGTACCATGACACTAGAGGAAAACTGTTTTATTGGAAAGCACTATGCTAATTTCTAGATAGTACATCATTAAATTTGGATAATAGGTGTTTATAAGAATTGGTTGCCTAATTTCCTAGGAAGTACACAATATCGGAGTTATTACCAACCTAAAACAGTTACAACTACAGGCTACTTAGTTGAGTTGATGGGTAATAGTGGAGGTTTTACTTAGTACTTCAGCATTAATTCCTCTGTATTTACCTTCTTATTACCAGTGGTAATTACACAGTAATACACTATAATTTACCGGATAATTCCTCTGTATTTACCTTCTTATTACCAGTGGTAATTACCCAGTAATACACTATGATTTACCATGTATTTACCGGGTAACTACCTCTGTATTTACCTTCTTATTACCAGTGGCAATTTCCCAGTAATACACTATGATTTACCATGTATGTACCGGGTAAATACCTAGTAATTAGGGGTCTGTAAAAGGAAGGGTTACCCAGGATTTTCATTGAGGTTCTCTACATGTTGTGGTTCGTTAGGCTTCGATGCTGGCTTGTAGGAAGCAAGCTGTTTCTTTAGGTCAGCCACTTCCTGGGCGAGCTTCTGATTCTCAGTTAGGCTCTTTTTGGCTGCCTTCGGGTTTAAAACAGCTTCAGTTTAATCTGACTCCTCATCACGGTGGGACAGGCCATAGACTGTGTGCATGTGAGACATAGCTTTGGCGCTTCCGAGGTGCTTCATTCTGTTCAGTTTTGTCAACCGTCTGTCTTCCTGCTGTCTGAGGAGTAGCAACAGCTCAGGGAAGGATGGGGGGTTAGTCTTCTTGTGCTCAAGCTGGAGCTCGATGAGCATTGTCTGATCCCAGCAACCCCTACAGAATTGTCTGATGAGTTGCTTGTTTGAACTTTCAATGGACAGTCCTCCCCCGGTAATAACTTTGTCAAGCATCAGGTGTAGGCGATTTAAATAGTCAGAGGATTTCTCCCCAGCGTTCTGATTTGCGCCCAGGAATGCTGCATACAGCTCTTCTCCATCTGCTACTACCCCAAAAGCTGAGTAAAGCTGGGTGAGGTACAGTGCAGGCGGGGAGTCGATGCCAAGGCTTTTGACTAGGTCACTAGCTGGGCTCAATAAGCTCTCTAAAATCTTTCTGACCTTCTGGGTATCAGGGCTGGAAGGGTCACTTAATAAAAGTTCAACTTGAGTGTGCCATGTCTCATAATCAACTTCTCCATTGGGCTTTGGCGTTCTTCCCGAGAAGGTGCGGATTTTGCTGATATACGAGGACTGAGATTCAGTTTTTATTACATGCTCGACAATTACTCTCTGGACACTGGGGGGATTGATGAGGCTCTCATCAAGACCTGACGGCCTCTGAGGCGTCTCAGGCACATTGTTATTTGTGTCCTCATCACTTGCTGTATCACCAAACAACTGAAGGTTGGAAAGCTGAGTTTGGAGCATCTGGATCAGACGGGTCTTGCTTAGGCCTGCAACCGCCGCAGCAAACTTTAGTTCATCTAGGTTACTTTGTTCCTCAGGTTTCGGAGCCATCTCTTCTTGTATGGCGGTGACGTGCCATGAAGCATTAGAATCATCAGGACTAAACGTTGTGCCTAAGAAGTCTGGATCCATACGAGCTACTGATCTTTCATCTCTGTACTGGACCAGAACCCTCCCATTAGGTTTACCTACTTCATCAGGGACTCTTATGCATTTCACTATGCCACCATGTACCTCCAAAATTTCAATAATATAATCGTCTGAATACGTTTCGTCAATACCAGAGACAAAAAGGCAGCTTTGTCCATGCACATCATAGCGGTTACAATATTCCATTTTGACCTTAGGTTCTCTATCATGCAAAATATTGTAGCGGTGAATATATAAGAAAAATATGAATTCCTCTGATCAGAGTATATAACCAGTCTCCTGGCTGGTTCGCCACTTATGTAACCAACTGTATTTTTAAAGGTAATATAACACAATGCAGTGGTGCATCAATTCCAGGTTATAAGGAGACTGGCTTGTATTCTACGATTGTGGGAGAAATTAACCATTACTTTTATATTAACTGAGTATTATCAGGCCTATATACATCAGGCATAAACATTAATGGTGGAAAAGTAGAGAAACCAAACCTGGACCCAGAGTAATGGCCTGATAAGGCGCCAAGGACTTTGGGGCCCAGGCTACTGTCATCCTCCCATTTTTAGAAGATTAACTACAGGAGATAAGCACATACGTAAGGGAATGTAAGGCCATTTTGAACATATACCAGGACGGTCATATATTACATGCATGACAGCTCAGTTGGTGTGGATAAGAGGGACTGGGATCGGAGCCCCAGTCAGTGTGTCTTTTGCAAAACCATATGCTCGGCTCTGTTGTACCTATTTTGTGGGTAACAATAAAGTCTCTGTCATTACTTTTTCCGGACTCCCCGATTTCTATTGCATATAGCTGGTTGAAGTAAATTAGATAAGTCGTTAACAAAAAGTGCTACGACATATTGGCGTCACGAACAGGATGAAATAGGGACTCGCCAGCTGCCGGGCCAGAGGACGGGACGCGAACGGATCATACGACCAGAGCTCAAGGGTAAGTTGTCTTGCCATATATAGGATAGAGTCGTTTGATCTGTTCTTGCCCCGTCTGAACGCTGAGCAGCAGGTAAAGTGTCTCTTCGATCAAACGAACCAAAATTATAGATAAATGAGCGAGTGAGAGACACGGGGGCTCCGGGAGAGATTGACGTGCGCGCGCACATAGGCCCTAGGCGTTCTGTGGTAAATGACCAAGACGCTTTGTGGCTCCATATTTTGATATGAGTTGTTGTTATTTGGTGTTTTGGTATTTTGTTTAAGTAGGCCTACTATAAAGTCCTGTGGCTATATTCTAGAGGAACGAATTAGTGAGAAAGTGCGTCCGCAGTTCGAAAGAGTGCGTAACTGTTGGATTTATGAGATCTCGATTGGAGTTGGGTCTGCAGGTCGAAAGAGTGCGAGCCCGTTGGATTTCTGAGATCTCGATTGGAGTTGGGTCCGCAGGTCGAAAGAGTGCGAACCTGTTGGATTTATGAGATCTCGATTGGAGTTGGGTCCGCAGGTCGAAAGAGTGCGTACCTGTTGGATTTCTGAGATCTCGATTGGAGTTGGGTCCGCAGGTCGAAAGAGTGCGTACCTGTTGGATTTTCGAGATCGAGATGGTTGAAATTCATTGCCGTCGATTAATTCATTTTATTTGAGAAGAGTTTCCTTGAAGTGCCGACTACTGTGTTTTAAGTTCGGGTTGAGTAGCTCAGAGTTGGAGTACTCGACTGTTCATGTTTTAATCAAAAGGCCGGTTTCTACGCTCGGTCAACCTTTTATTTGTAATTAATTACAAACAATTCGGACATTTTTCAATGTAATATAAAAAAAATGGTATGAATCGGTTTATTGTCTGTATTTAAGTGTTAGGATTAAGTTACCTCTGAGATTTTTACGACCCGGTTTATTTTTTGTTGATTCTGTCATAAATAAATTAGGCGGACAGAGAATAGTTAATTTGTTTAAAGTAGTTGATAATCATATATAAATTAGACGGATAGAGAATAGTTAATTTGTTGAAGTAATGAATAAATGTGTAAATCTTCTTTGACTTAAACATAATCGCGCTGACTCCAACTTCATGTGCACGAGCACACACAGGGGACGAGCAGGAGCCTGTAAGGCAGGGTTGAGAATTGATAACAGCGAAGGGTTGGGGCCACATTCCAATCTTCGGGAGGGAGAAGAGTGGGGGGAGGGGGAAGAGTTCACATTTGTAGCTTAGAGATAATAAAGTATTTAAACTAACTATTAGAATAAACTCAAATAAATTGTATTAATAAATAGTGTATTTCAGAACAAATAAATAAAATAAATAAAGTAATAAAGCAATAATTTAGAATGGCACCAACAGCGGTTGAGATTTTGAGTAGAGACCGTCTATTGCTCAAAGGTGAGATGATAAAGATCTCTGAGAAATGGGAAGAAAGGACAGAAGGATCAGGCACTATATGGCCCATGGGAGGGACTTTTGATCCAATAATGTATAGGGACATGGAGGTAGTAATAAGGAATTACATAGATAACAGAAGTGGAAAAACGGCCTCAGCAAAGAGGGACAGGGAAAAGTGAGTTCTAGCTTTGTTACACACGCAGTTAATACCTATGACAGCTCCAAGGATGACAATCTGAGAATTCTTATTTTAAGTTGTATATGTGAGCGAATGAGTGAGGAGTGACTGAGTGAGTGAGAAAGAGTTAGCATTGAGTTGAGTTAGAGGGGTCAGATGAAGTGAAGAGTGAGACAGAGAAGAGGAAGAGTGTATGGATTGGCAACGAGAAGTGGCGATGAGATTGGAGAAGGCTTTCCGGTTTGAAGTTTCTTTGGGGAGATTCATATCTTTCGATGGCCTTTTAAGATTAATAATCTAGTTTTGGAGTGTGTCCAAAAACGAATAAACCAGAAAGGAAAGGAAAGGATTACTGAAAGTGAAAATGGTTATGGAGATTTGTGAAAGCAAAGGTAGTAGGTAAAGAGAGGTAAAGAGAGTTAGAGAAACGGAACGTAAGTAAGGAAAACCCGCCGGTGGGGGCTGGACAGAGAGACAACAGAGAGAAAGAGATTGAATTTGCATTGTGCTGAATAGATTATTTGTGTGCTTGGATGTACTCTGTATTTGGTCCCTGAATGTAACCTATGTCCACTGTTTTAGAGAAAACGTAGAACCACCACTGGGATTGGTGATTCTGTGGTTCTTGGAGACTCTCCATCGTGTCGGAACATCATGAGGTATAGATCATTACATCTTGGTACACAGAGCATTGGTGAGACAACGGTTTGCATCAGAGGGAGAAGGTGTTTGGAGAAGGGAAAGGGAGAGGAATGTAAAGAAAGAAAAAAGGGCGGATGCGGAACGACCCAGAGGTAATAAATCAGCGGAGAGGAGGCTGGGGGTCGGTTTAGCTCAGGAAGTAGAGGGTGTCTTGCAACTGAAAGGTTGTTAGTTCGATCCCCAGCTCCTCCTAGCCGAGTGTTGATATGTCCCTGAGCAAGTTACATGGTGATCACAGGATTCAGGAATAATTATCTAGAATCCAAAACATGAGCAATTACTGTTAAAAATTGTCTGCAAACCACACTCCACAGGAGTCAGTGGGTTCAATGGCGCCAGGGTAAAGTGACTCATCAAAAGAGGAGCTGACCCAACCCATGGACTCTGCGTGGATAGGTGGATGTTATTTTGGTGCTTGGACCTGATGAGGTCTAGGTGCCAAGATAACAACACAAATAAAATATTTCCTTAGAGATTATGATAAGTCATAGACAATTTATTAAAAGTGATCTTATAATTTAGAAAAAACAATCGGCAATACTTAAAAATTAGACCAAATAAGTATGATAAAACGTTATCCAAATTTCTAATTTAGGTTATCCACGATGACAAATGTCATTTAAAATAAATAAGCAAAATAAAATAAGAAAGGATGTGTGTGTGAGCCTGTTCTCGTGTGTGTGTCAGGGCTGCCGAGGTAGGGGAGAATCCTCTCCTACTCCGAGTGATGGAGTACACAAGGGGATACACAAGCACACTTCAGATAAAACAATATGGTTAATTAGTAAATAGAAACAATGTATCAATTCAGTGTTGAATAAACTAGTTAAGATCAACATAGAGGGTTTGGGTTTGGTATAGTAGTGAATCAAAATATGGAAAAAACTAAATGCAAGCAATAGGTAGAATAAAAGGTTTAATTAGGTCGTCCAATTTAAATAGATAGTGAAGGGCAATCGGGTAGGATTATGAAGAGAATTGTGATTTTGAGTAACGGTTAAGACAGAAGTGAGTCGCCCAATATTGAAAATGCAAGTTTTAATATTGTGATTTTTGTTTTCTTTCACATCTTCTTGTTCAGGACAATAGGTGGATTGACGCCACATCTGCTGGGAAGGAGTCATACATGCTATGTTGTCAAATTGGATTCGGAAGTAGTGGGTTTACCTTTCAAATGCCACTACTGCTGCTGCAACACTTTAATAATTTTAACTCTGATAAATTAACTTTTGTTTTATAGTTGCCCTGATGTGTATCTTTTACGCACACACACGCTGCATAGGGCAGATGCGGCTGAAGACTCTGTCTCCATCCCTCCACTTTGCGATCTATACCACCATATAGGTGGGGATTGATCGTATCCCAGGTACGGCATCCTGCAATAAGCCAGTATGGAAGGCTGGTTAGCCAACGACGGGTAAGATCCCACCTTGAAGCCCGGGACAACCTAAAACAGGCACAGTCACGATTACTTGGCAGAGTCACTGTGAGCATTGGCTCACTTGAAAATGAAGTGACGAACTGCAACCATCATAGGAAAAGCCGGCTGATGAAAGGTGGAGGGGGAACAGGAATCAGATATGTCAGCTCTGGCAGCAGAGGTGTTCTTGGAACGGGGCATTTCGCGTTTTATTTTATTTTATTTTATTTTACCTTTGTGGTATGGAAGCCCACTAACGCATGTACGTTTTTTGGTTTAGTGCATGACTTTGGAACAGCGTGGTTTCAGGCGGCTGATGGTAAACCCACCCATATTGGGCTTTGGATTTGGACATACTGGTCTCGATTTCCCTTCCCAAAAGATTGGTTTCAGTTTGCTGATGGTTACGGTTAGACGTTTCGACGTTGGTTGCACCATCGCCGTTCTTAGATTTACTTATCATTTAATGCGCATGGTTCTGACCATTGCGCAAGGGGGGAGGTATTGAGGAGAATTAGAAAAAAATTAGAAAACAAGGTTTTTCTTCACCATACTTGCAAACAATGATTGACATCCAGCTAAATGAGTGTTAAATATTTGAAAAAACAGTGTTCAACAGATGGGTAGAAGCAGTCCCATCAAAAGACCAAAGTGCGGCTACAGTAATCAAGTTTCTGACTAGAGAAGTCATGCCAAGGTTTGGAATTCCCTCACAAATTAGCTCAGGCGATAGAGCAGCGTTTATTCAGAAAAAACTCAAACAAGTGATTTAACATCTGCATGTCTAATAAAGACTAGTCCGTGTCTACATTCCTCAAACCACAAGGTATGGTGGAGAGAGGAATGGGACGCTTAAGACAAAGATTAAAAAAATTAAATTAGAGTACTAAATTAAAGGACTAATGCACTACGACTGACACTAATGAGTTATCGCATGAAAACTAACAGAATGACGCATCTAACCCCGCATGAAATGCTTTCACCTGTCATTCGAGGGCCTCATAAAGGACCTCCATTAGAACAATTGGAAACTGAATTAAGACGCTATATGGGACAACTAACTGGCATACACAGGCTTATTTTTCAACAGGAGAAAGACAGAGTTCCAGAGTTGGAGAATGAGCCACCAAGGGGGGTGGAGCCAGGTGACCAAGTGTACCTAAGGGTGTTCAGGAGAAAGTGGAACGAGCCCAGGAGAGAAGGACCATACAAAGTCACAAACGCAACACCAACCCAGGGATGAGCGTGAGGAGGAGGAGCCAGACGCAGACACACCTGGGGCTGACTAGCTGCCCCAGGACCAGATCCATTTCGAGCCGAGTCAGGAGCAGTGTTGGGGGTAACGCGTTAGAGTACTCTTATTCGTTTTTTTCAGTAACGAGTAACCTAACGCGTTAGTTTTGCGAATTCAGTAATCAGTAACTCGTTAATTTCCAAAATAACCACTCGTTACTCCGTTACTTTAAGATTTTCCCTCGATAAGGAAAGTAAAGTCCCGGGTTTTCTGCATTTAGTCAGATGCTGCTCCTTGCATCTCTCTCTCTCGCTCTCTGTGTGTGTAAGCTACGTGTGTTACCGCGGCAAGATGGACGAGAAGATAGCCTTAGATTCCTGGAGGTACGCTCATTATTTTGAGTTACAGAGCGAAAAGGACAAGAAGAACATAGTGGTCGTTTTGAGCACCTTCTTCTCCTACGTTTCAACCATTACTTTGGTGATAAATAGGCTAAAGGTAGCCTACGTGATTGTTATGAATGTAGGGCTATAGGGTCACACGAACATTTTCAGTTCTTCAATGTTTTTTTAGTGCCATGCACTGTTCTTTTGTGCAACGCATACGGTTAAATTGAGTTAAATTTCCAATTCTAAAAGGTTGCGTGCCTACCTGTTAAGCACTTTGTTAGGCGCCTGCACTTGTAAAGTGGATAAGCTATGTGTGACGCACTGTTCTTTTGTGCGCAGCCAATACGGTAAGCTACATTCTGTTAAAATAACTGCCTACCGGAGTATGTTATTCATGGAAGCTGTTCAAATGATCAAAGGATGAATGCCTGTTAAATAAAACGTGCAATATGATGACTGTCTTTCCTGTCATTATGCTATAGGTTCATGATTGATTCATAACCAGTCAGCACTGTTGGTGCATCTAAAGGAGGATGTGTGTTGTTGTTGCGCTAGGCGGACACGCACGCACCCCAAACGCATTTTAATTGTTGGTAACGCACGAGTACTCTAACGCGTTTCTTTTATTTATAGGTAACGTAGTAACGTAACGGATTACTTTTAATTGATAGTAACAAAGTAACCTAACTGATTACTTTCAAAAGTAACGATACCCAACACTGGTCAGGAGCGACAGCCACACAATGATGCTGAAATTGATCTATGATAGCATCTAGGCTCTCCAGGGAGATGACCCTTAGGGTAACTGGCATAGATGAGTCAAATGATTGGGAGTGGAAGCTTTATGGAAAAGTGCTTCAGAGCGAACCTGAAGAGGAGAGTGGACTGTGATATATCAAACACCAGGTGGAGGCTCACACGATGTGCTAGTAACCTCTCCATGTGAGCCGGCCTCATGATCTACAAGGCTTGATTTCAGCCAACACTCGTATCCCCACTCGTATCCTGCGCACCAATACATGAAGATCACCTGAGCCATTCAAATCCGTTCAAGCATGCAGACAATCTCAAATTTCTAAAAACTGTATTATGATGAAACATTAGTTTTTGAGTATAATATTATGTCACACATTTTTGAATGTATGTTATGTCAATTTTTTGTATAATATTGGGTCACACATTTTTTAAATGTATAATATTGGTTCACACATTTTTGAAATGTATAATATGATGTCACATATTTGCCAAATATTTGCCAACATAATGCCAATTTTCAATGCATGCTGAATGATTATTGATTATTATGCTGTTTATGATTATTATGTAGGTATTCTAAATACACTTTTGATATAGTTGCATGATGAATATAGAATATTGTGTTATTATGATTAGAAAGGTTTTATGATTACATATGAACAACTTGTAGGGATTAGAGTGTTAATAATACGCTGCATTTGGTAAATCTTTTTGGCCTAAAATCAGGTTGAAATCCCTGTCGAAGCTCTGAGGTTTTTACCGATGACCAGATGTGGTGTCAATTTGGCAAGGGCTTAGCAGCATATAGGCTTAGCAATAATTCAAGTAATTTGTTGGAACCTTATCAGCCCCAACAAGGGGGGATATGTGGGAGAAATTAACCATTACTTTTATATTAACTATGAGTATTATCAGGCCTATATACATCAGGCATAAACATTAATGGTGGAAAAGTAGAGAAACCACACCTGGACCCAGAGTAATGGCCTGATAAGGCGCCAAGGACTTTGGGGCCCAGGCTACTGTCATCCTCCCATTTTTAGATTAACTACAGGAGATGAGCACATACGTAAGGGAATGTAAGGCCATTTTGAACATATACCAGGACGGTCATATATTACATGCATGACAGTTCAGTTGGTGTGGATAACCCGGGGATTCCACTGGACGCGTTACGGCTGCGTTACGGCTGCGTTACGGCTGCGGCACGTCTTGGCCGCGACTTTGCCCTGCTTGCATTTCCACCGGGCGCGTTACGGCAGCACAGCGGCAGCCGTATTCACGCGAGATCACGCGATAATCCTAAACCTAATGCACTCACCTTCCACTCCCAAAACTACTGCAATTAAATGCCACGCTTTGTCCTTCCGGCCATTGCCCTTATAAAAATGATGATTTGGTACATAAATGACGTTGTGATGAGCTGTGGCTACATGAGCTGAGTATTGTGTTTTATATTGAAAATGGACCGGATGCTCTATGGCTTTTACTTTTTCACTTCCTGGCCTGCTCGATCTGCTCTGTTGAAATTGACGCGGTTCAGCAACGGCTTGCGGCAAAAATAGGAATGCTACGGAATGATAGCGCTGCGGCACGGCGAGCCGCTCCTGGGACGCTGCTGAGACGTTCTGCAGCCGCGCCCGGTGGAAATGGTCTCATTGATTAGAGTGGAACCTATCTGCTGCGGTGACCGCGGCCAAGACGTGCCGCAGCCGTAACGTTGCCGTAACGCGTCCGGTGGAATCAGGCCTTTAGAGGGACTGGGATCGGAGCCCCAGTCAGTGTGTCTTTTGCAAAACGACATGCTCGGCTCTGTTGTAGATCCTCAAGCTCTGAATCGCTCATGATGAAGACCCACAGACAGATAGACAGGCGACAGAAAGATGAACAAATAAGACGAACACAAAGGTAAGCACAGTGACAGTGAGAGACAACGGCTAACAGTTAAAACACATCAAGGACAAGTAAACAAGAAAAGGCGTGGCTCTAAAAAGTGCCTTTGGGTTGTTCTGTTTTCAATAAACTAGGAGAGGGTTGGTAGGATGACAAATTTGCAGGATCTGTTGAGAAAAGAGAGCAGAATTGGGAACTCAAACTTGATTGAGATACAGAAGAGATTGACAAATAAAAGGTAGCATTTCATTTGAAGGGATATGTAGGCTACGCCCACAGATCAGAGATCACTTTGTTGAACTTCTGGTGATAGCATATGATTTATAATACTTATAATTTAATCTAATATTCTGGAAACAAAGTTTAAAGCCTATTTTTTGTGATTTTTCCAAACAGAACCGTATTTATTGCAAATGTTTTATTCTGCATACATGTTGCGAATGTAAAGAGACTATAATCATTATATGTATACTCTCTCTGATCAACAACGGTATGTATACATGTTGTAGGAGTGGACAATAGTGTGGTAGACTCTTGAATAGGCTGTCTAAATGCTTTAGGTCGATCAAAGCACATCTCAGTCATTGATGCAAGGTAGCCATCACACACCACATTAAAGATAACATTGTGACCTGATTTAAACATTTAGGAACCATGTTTCTTGTTCATAGCAACGGTCAATATCGTTTATGCAAGGCTCTTCAAATAAAATTACACTAAAATAAAGTTTACATTTAAAGACGCAGCCTTTTTCATCCTGTAGCCGTACTAGCTGGCTGTAGGGCTCGGATAGGCTACTAGCTGGCTAAAATACGTCTGTGCACATTTATGACAGTGTAGTGTCTTAAATAAATCTGTCAAATTAAATTGCTACTGTACAGTTCTAAACGGGCTACCCACTACATTTGGGCTGATACCATCAATTTTTGTGGCGTAGTTTTAGTCCTACTTCTTGTTTTTAGTCTCTTAACCATTCAATGCGTGCTCTTACCTGAGGCAGAGCCCGTCTACGAAGAGCCTGGGCACTCCCTATACGCCCCATTGTACCGATCTTGGTTGTAGTTCCATTAGACATCCACTGGGGGTGATCGCGGGCGAGTCCAGATTGAATGGGAGTCAATGGGGCTAGACGGCTAAATATGTCTCTTTCACCTGCTTGTCGTTGAAATATCGCAAATTTTATTGTAGATTCCGCAAGTTCTATATAGATTATAGTTCAAAAGTCAAATGAATGAGCACTTATGTCCTTTCGATTTCTTACAGTTTGGGCCGTTGTTGGCCGTATACGCTAGCATTCTGCTAATGAATGCTGATTGGTCAGGGACGGACTTGCGACTGATTACGACCAGAGACCGCTCTTGACGGCATCTGAAGCTGAAGCGCATCGGAAACATTATCTTAAGGAGGACTTTCCTTCAAAGTTAATTTTTGCGTACTATATTTATATTTTCCTGCAGGCCCTTTTATTTTTTATATAGTTATGTATGGTGAAAGTACATGGGTATAAATGGAATTTCTTCCATTTCTCGTGTTCAATGTTCAATGCGTTTTATACATGGTACGGTATGACCACCTTAAATTATACAGTCAATGTCCCGCTCAATATCATTTAATCTGTCATTGTCTATTTTTCAAAAATAAAGATAGTTAAAAAAAAAAATGCCTAGAAAATGTGCAATGATAAACTGCTCCAACAGTGGAAAGGGATTGTCCTTCTTTTCGTTTCCCAAGGAAAGAAAAAGGTAACGTTCTTGCTTGCTCCTGTATGAATGGTCCTAGGCTACCTGAGGCTGCACCTGGTAGGGAAAGTTGAGCTGGAGCCCGGGTAAAATCGCACATGGCTTATTCAAGTTGCGCGCTAGACATTCTCATTCAAGTGTCAAGACTCAAGCACTTAAATTACCTTAACCGATTGTTCCATACAAATCGTTTGTTAACGATTTAACAACTTCAAAATCTGCCATTACTGTAGTTATTTTTTTTGTAGGCCTTGGGCTAATGACCTTGCACAGAGGGAAAACCATCTACACCACTTGTCATTGATTTCTATGCATTCAGTGATCTTTACAGATGGGTTTGTTTTAAGCCATTGAATATAATTGCTCTGCCCTGCAACGCATTATAAGCTACACATGTTTGTTAAATGAGAAGTATGGTCTAGGTCACGTTGAAACAGTAATTATACAAACATACCAACATTGCAACAGGCAAGTTTATTCAAACATCACACTAACAAGAACACAAGATAAGAACAGTAACATAGTAAATAATAAAAAATAAAAAAAGAGAAATGATTTAACAACACTGAACATACTGAACAGAGGCAGGGAAAAAAGGACAGAGGAAGAAGACTTGTCCGTTGTCACAGCATCAAGGTCCAACTGTAGAGATCAAGAAAGGAAGAGGCATGAGGAGGAGTACAACAGAACTGCTCTCTAGGAAATTGTTTACTGATGTAAACTAAGTTGATGCATTCTTACAATTATGATTCTAATCCAGGTTTCTATTTCAGGAGAAAGAAATGGCTCATAAACATGAGGTGAAGTGACCTCAGACAATCCATGTCACACGAGGAGTTAATGCACTATAAAACACTATGTTGTCTGTGAACTGCATTTTGAGGAATGCTTCCTTAAAAAAGTGAGTTGTGCATATTGAAAGAAATGAGAATTTAAATTAAATATAATAAAAATTAATAGATTTACTGATACATTGTGCTGTGTGTGCTTCGAATAGCACAATGGAAAGGTGGCACTCACCAGAGATGCCCTCCCCACACTGGTGGATTGCGACAACCCGCCATCCCTTGCCTCCCCACCTCTTAAAAGGTGAAAAAAAAAAGAAGGTAACATAACTGAGACCAAGACCAACATACAAATAATTAAGACAGTCCCCTGAAATAACATTTACATACATTACATTGAATTAATTAACTTTAACTGATCCTTTGATATTGACTGATTCAATCCTCAAAAGCTAAGCAGAGTCAATCTGAGGAAGAAGACAGGTATATAGACACAGAGGGAGGGACAGAGAAAAGCACAGAGGAGACAGCAGAAATTATACCGGAAAGGACAGAGGAGACTCTAGAGACAACAGTTGAAATGGAGGAAAGGACAGAGGAGAGCGCAGAAGGGACAGTAGAGTCAAATGGAGGCACCAAAGAACAGGCTGAGGCTCAGGTGACAATTCTGCACAGCAGTCTCCAAAAGAAGGACCAGGTGATGTTCTGAGCTTCTTCAATTTCAAAATTCTGACTGTAGCATTATTATGTAGCAGACACACATAAAGGATGCCTTTTTTGTTATTTCAGGGAATAAAACAACTACAGGCACGCCTTGCAAGGCTGCAAAGGCTAAGACGCAGGAAAAGGAAGCCAGCTGCCATGCCAAAAAAATCCAAGTAATGTCAATAAAAGACAAAAACAAAATATGCCTTTAGAATTATCAACACTTGATTTAAGGGAATGCATATTGAATTTTAACACCACCTTGTTCTTTCGTAGTCCCCATGAAATGATGGAGGAGATGCTCCAGAGGTGTCCTGAGGGCTGCCAGAACTTCATTAGGGCACAACTGTCAGAGGCAGGGAAAAAGGACAGAGGGAAAAGGTTCAACAGACACATGAAGGATCTAGGGCTGCAGCTGTTAAGGTGCGGCCACACCAGACGCGTATCTTGTCTAATTTTTACGCGAGATACGCGCGTAAAATGTTGCTTGACCATTTTGTGTCAAAAATGGTCGCATACGCGCCATACGCGCCTACGTCACTCGCCTAGATGAGTCCATGTCCATCCAAGTGAACGGAGCGTTCCCTCTTCGTCATAACTATCAAACCAAACATCCTTCACATTCACCGAGCGAACATTACGAAAGTAAAAGGCACATTTCTCGCTAATTTTTTTTCCATAAACGCATTTAATGGCGTAACTATGTTACTATTTCCACCCAGAATAAAGAAAGTTGTCGGCCGTGGCTGCGCTGGAGTCCGAGGTAGGAAACCCAAACGCCGCCGTGTTTGGGTGATAGTTTAGATCGGCGCTATACGCGCGTAAATATACGCGCCTCATACGCGCGTTACGCGTGAAACACGTAATACGCGCGTAAACCAATGGTTCCCTATGGAAAAAATGGCGATTTTATACGCGAAGTATGCGAGATACGCGTCTGGTGTGGCCGCACCTTTACACAGCAGCCCAAAGGCCTACCGTCAAATGAAGGCCATATTATCGCTTCCTTCTGGAAGGACACTTCGGCGTTACGTTAGCGCACGTGTGGGATATTTCTCTGTAAATACGAATTTATTAAATAAGACTACTCAACTTCGACCAGTTTCACAATTTTAAGATTGAACAAAATCTGATTATTAACCTTTTATTTCCTGACAGCCTGGCTTCCTACAGGGAATCATCTCCCAAATGGGAGTCATCGCCGCCACCATGACCCCTGTGGAGAGGATGTGTACGCTCGTCCTGGACGAGATGGCAATCAAAAAACAATTTGATTATGATCGCAGGAACGATGCCATTTATGGTGTATCTGCATCTGGGGCTGCAGCAAAACAAGCGATGGTCGTCATGGCTAGGGGCATTATGGGGAAATGGAAGCAGGCAAGCCATACCTTAGAAAAACATTTGTTATGATATTGCTGTGTATATTCAAACACATTTACCTTAATCATGTCTTTCAACAGACGGTTGGTTACTTATTTTCCCCATCTTCAATGCCAGCAGATGATATTGCTACCGTCATTAAGGATGCCATTCGCCACCTACATCATATAGGGCTGACAGTATGTAGTGCGAAGAGTTTTATTATATATATTTTTTTAAATAGCAGCATTAACAATGAACTAGGGCCCGACCGATATTGATTTTTGAGTGCCGATGCCGATTATTTTCAGAGAAAAATTACGATTACGATTTAATCGGCCGATTAAAAACGAAACAAAAAAAAGCCTATAAAACGTAGTTTTTGATACCTTAAATATACTTTAAACACTTTTGACGAATTTGTGAATTGAATGCAGAATCTTTGAGTGTTTTAGAATACATTTACAGTCAAAAATTAGTGCAATGTAAAATGTAAAATAAATAACTAACTCCCAATGTGCTGCGCTCGTGAGCAGTGACTAACACGTGCGTGCTGAGCAGTATGGTCTCACCGTTAGAGTCTACAGTATAACAATTAACATGGCCTGGGACCTAAAGAAAAACAGGCACAACATGCTCAAACAACGCGTCTTGTGTACATTGGTGAGGTGAGCGCGCAGCTGCCTGAGCGAGCGTGCTTTCATGTTGTACGGTAAAATTCAATCTCCTCTTTTTTACTCCAGCTAAAGTTGTTGGTTAGCAAGGCGAGTAGGAGCGCAATATGCAATATTGGTTGTAATTAGGGCTGCAACTAACGATTATTTTAATAATCGATTAATCTGTCGATTATTTTTTCGATTAATCGATGAATCGGATAGAGAAAAATAATATTTATTTTTCGAATTGCCGCATCTTTATTCAAAAACTGAACATTACTTCAAATTCACAGTGCAGACTGAAGTGTAAAAACACCAGGTTATTGCTCCAACGTCCCGGAACTATTAAAAGTAATATTAAATAATAAAAAGATTAAAAAAACATAACTGGGATAACACAAAAAAAAACATACAATGTATGATATACTTTTATATGTATATAAGGGAGGTCCATGGTTAACCGGTCAAACCTCTTGATACCATTTTCGAGACTCCTTGAAATAGAACTTGTAATATTGCTTTAATTGCTGATAAGATGATGAAAGTTCAAGATAGGACATTAAACAGGTCATAATTCTATCTTTACTATCTATTTTATATTACTGGGATAACAAGTTTTCACCAAAATCTCAATTTTTTTTTTTTTCTGCTGCATTTGAACGCATCAATCATATTACTGAGCCGACCTGAACACATCACATTTGACACTGTTTGTGACCATTGGTTAGTTGTTGTTTTTTAAGCTAACTAGCTCTATATCCTGCCGATTGTAACATGGATTGCATTACTATTTTTAACTGACGGGACTTTCTACACCGTCCGGTTGTGTGATTACTACCGCTGCTTTGAATGACTGTTGATGCACGCGGTGCCGACTCCGACTCCGCCCGTCTGCAGCAGCAGCAGCTGACAGAGTTTTCGGTTGGACTAGACGGATACTGAGTTGAAGGAGTTTTTTTTAACCCAAAGACAGTGAAGGTACAACACTTTATGTAGGCCTACAGTCCAGTTTTAAGATATGACCAAAATACAAGCTGTGGTCGTTCACACTAAAGCTCGCTGTGGGCATGCATGAACCGTGAACCAACCTGTCGGCGGCTGGCTGTAAACAGTGCTGCGCCTATGAGTAGCTTATTAATCGCGCGACACAACGAATCGATGACCAAATTCGTTGCATTTAGTAATCGATTTGTTGTTGCAGCCCTAGTTGTAATCGACACAGTCTCACTCCGAGAACGTCAAATACCGACTGTTGGCAAAGGCACTTTAGCGTCGGTAACTGACGGGAAAGGTATCCTTTGCCGTCGGTCGGTGACGGGAAAGGTACCCTTCGGCGTCTCCTGCAGACGGAATGGGGGGTGCCTCAGCAGCCCATTCACATCCTTTATTAACCCGACTAAGTCTCATAATAGACGCTGTGAGCATCTTTCCTATTGGATAGTTTTTTTAGGATATTTTTCTGTGAAAATGGCGGACATGCCGTTTAAAACATGGGTATAAAGCCATTGTCATTGCTGGTTATGTAAGGGATAATGTATAGAACGCCGTAATGGCCGGCGTACAGGCAACGCGGGCTCACGGAAATAGGTGACACTGTCACGTTATTTATTCTATTGAAACGTGATCAGGTACACGTATTTTCTAAATGTTCGTGTATAAAAGCACAATTTTCTAACTCATGCATATCAATTGGAAGTATTTGTCACTAAGCACGACTTCCATCTGAGGTTCTGTCCGGGAGTGTTCTCCCTAATGTCCCTTAAGGAGCTCCGATACAGAACATTTATTGTTAAAAATTGTGCTGTGATAACTAAGAATAGACAGCTTTTGCCACCCGTTTCGACTAAAATTGGAGGGTCCCCCGGGGTTTCCCGGGACAAAAAGCCAACGCGTTTGCCATTGGATTGGGGCTTTTGCAGAAAAGATTTTGCATCTTTGAAGCACCTCCTCAAAAACGAAATAAATAATAATAAAATACCCGTCTGTATGGTTAAACAATGCTGAAACCAAGAGCAGAACGGAGAAGAAGTTGAATTGAAGAAAAAGGGCCGTTATGGAACAGGCAGGAGGCAGGTATTGGATGAGGTTGCGTGGAAGGAGCGCGCGAACTGGAGCGAGGGATCCAGATAACTGCAGGCAGAGGAAAACAGAGTTGAGTTGTGGTCAAAAACTACAAGAGAGAGCGAGGTAACACAAATACTTGAGCCAGGCGTGTATCATTACCACAGTAGTGCGTAGTACGATCTGGCACCGACAGCAGGGAATCCAAGGGTTTATGAAGGGGAGTTGATTGGAGATGAAGACCAGGTGAGCATGATTGCAGAATAGGTCCAGGTGTGAAGTGAGACAGACAGGAGGAGTGGCAGACCCAGGAGGTGGAAAAACACAGCAAACTGCTGTGACCACAACAGTACCCTCCCCTCAACGGACGCCTCTAGGCGGCCTAGGCCTCTCTGGGTGAGCCAGATGGAAGTCACGGATGAGGGAGGGGTCGAGGATGAGACCCCGCGAAACCCAGCTCCTTTCCTCAGGCCCATAACCCTCCCAATCCACGAGGTACTGATGCCCCCTGCCCCGACGACGAATGTCCAGCAACCGCCGGACAGTGTAAGCAGGGTGGTCGTCAATCAAACGGGGAGGAGGGGGGGGACCGGCCGGGGGGGAGAGGGGGCAGACGGAGACTGGCTTAAGGCGAGAGACATGGAAGGTGGGGTGAACGCGCATGGCTGGAGGCAGCTTGAGTGTGACAGCTGAGGGGTTGATGACCGAAACAATAGGGAAAGGGCCAACAAAACGAGGGGTTAACTTTTTGGAGCCAGTCTGTAAGGGGTGATCCTTGGAGGACAACCACACCTGTTGACCCACCCGATAGGCAGGAGCAGGAGCCCGGTGGTGGTCGGCAATGCGCCGGTTCTGCTCAGCGGAGCGCAGCGGAGTGCAGCAGAACGGAGCGTGCGTCCTTCCACATCTTGCGGCAACGGCGGAGATGGTGTTGAACCGAGGGGACGGAGATGTCATCCTCCTGGGCGGGAAACAAGGGTGGCTGGTACCCCAGGGAACATTCGAATGGGGACATGCCGGTGGCCGCACAGGCCATGGAATTGTGGGCATACTCGATCCAGGAGAGATGGTCGCTCCACGCAGAGCGGTTGCGCGCAGCCACACAACGAAGTGCGGTACCTAGGTCCTGGTTAGCTCACTCAGCCTGCCCATTAATCTGTGGTTGGTATCCAGAAGACAGGCTGACAGAGGCTCCAAGCGCTCGGCAGAAGGCCTTCCAAACCTGGGAGATTAATTGGGGACCACGGTCGGAGACGAGGTCAGTCGGAATCCCGTGGAGGCGGACGACATGCTGCACAAGCAGCTGGGCAGTCTCGGTGGCAGTTGGGAGCTTGGGAAGGGCAATGAAGTGAACTGCCTTCGAAAATCTGTCAACAACAGTTAGTATAACAGTGTGGCCCTTAGAAGGAGGAAGGCCAGTCACAAAGTCAAGGCCGATGTGAGACCAGGGCCGACCAGGAACAGGAAGGGGACGTAACAAACCAGCAGGAGCTTGATGGGAAGACTTGGCCCGAGCACAAACCGTGCAGGCAAGCACGGGTGTCCGGGTGTCAGCGTCCATCGCTGGCCACCAAAAGTTCCTCTTCAGGAGGGACAGGGTGCGGACCACACCAGGATGACAGGCAAAGCGCGATGTGTGGCCCCACACCAGGACTTGGGAGCGAACCGCACTGGGGACGAAGAGACGGTTAGGAGGACCGTTACCCGGATCTGGTTCAGTGACTTGGGCCTCCCGGATGAGGGACTCGATCTCCCAGGTGACGGCAGCGATCTTGAAGCTGGAAGGAGAGAGGATAGTGTCAGGGAGGGCTGGTGCGTTCTCAGTGTTAAACTGACGAGAGAGGGCGTCAGGTTTGACGTTACGAGAACCGGGACGGTAGGCGAGGGTGAAATTAAAGCGCCCAAAAAACAGGGACCAACGGGCTTGGCGGGAATTAAGGCGCTTCGCTAACGGTTGTTCTGCCCCCTCAAGCCAATGTCGCCATTCCTCCAAAGCCAGTTTCACAGCCAGCAGCTCTCTGTTACCCACATCATAGTTGCGCTCAGCAGGTACAAGCCGGCGAGAGAAGAACGCGCAGGGGTGAATCTTCTCGTCAGAGGCAGAGCGCTGGGACAGGACCGCCCCCACCCCCGTGTCAGACGCATCGACCTCCACGATGAATTGCCTGGAGGGGTCAGGTTGGATGAGAATGGGGGCCGACGAGAAAAGTCTTTTGAGGTCAGAGAAGGCAGTCTCCGCCCCAGGTGTCCAGGCAAACGGGAGGGCAGGAGAGGTGAGACGAGTGAGAGGGGCTGCAACCCTGCTGTAATTACGGATGAACCTCCGGTAGAAATTTGCAAACCCAAGAAACTGCTGCAGTTTCTTGCGAGAATTGGGAATGGGCCAGTCTGTCACAGCACTGACCTTCTCAGGACAGGTCCTCACTTGTCCGCTCTCTATGATGAACCCAAGGAAGGATACAGAGGTGACACTGAACTCGCACTTCTCGGCCTTCACATATAGTTTGTTCTCCAACAGCCGCTGAAGAACTTGTCGGACATGCTGGCAGTGCTCCTCCTGGTTGCAAGAAAAAATAAGTATGTCGTCTATATAGACAAAAACTGAGCGGTTGAGAAAGTCCCGGAGGACGTCGTTTACAAGGTTCTGGAACACGGCAGGGGCATTAGTGAGACCGAAGGGCATGACAAGGTATTCAAAGTGGCCGAGGGGGGTGTTAAAAGCAGTCTTCCACTCATCCCCATCACGGATACGCACCAGGTGGTAGGCATTGCGTAGGTCCAATTTCGAGAAGACTGTAGCGCCCTGCAGTGGCTCGAATGCGGAACTGATTAGGGGTAGGGCATACTTGTTCTTGATTGTGATGTTGTTGAGTCCCCTGAAGTCGATGCATGGACGAAGAGACTTGTCCTTCTTGGAGACAAAAAATAAACCTGCACCAACAGGAGAAGAGGAGGGTCATCTAAGGCGTTAGCATTTAGGGGAGAGGGTAACTGTTCTAAAATGATGCCAACCTGAGATGCGATACCGGCGTCGATGAAGTTCTCATCCGCTCCCGAATCCACAAGGACCGATACTGGAAGGGGACGACCGAGGAACAGAAGAGTGGCATCCAGCAGCGAGCGTGAAGAGAGAGGAACGGGGACGGACGGGGCGTGGCTCAGCAGGGCCCCGAGTCTCACTGCTGAGCCCGGTCTTTTGGCAGTGACGGACAGGTGGAGATGAGATGCCCGGGCAGGGCACAGTACAGACACACTCCGGTCCTAATCCGATGAAGCCGCTCCGCTTGGGTGAGACGAGTGCGCCCCAGCTGCATGGGCTCCTCTTCAGTGACAGCCCGTGTCACGGGGGCAGAGAGAGCAGCTCTCGGGAAGTGTGGAAAACGTGAAGCAGCGAGTGCCGGGGGCCCGGAACTGCCTGTCCTCTCCCTACACCGCTCACGTAGGCGATTATCCAGGCGAATGGAAAGGGAGATCAATTCGTCGAGAGTGTCGGCCTCCTCCCTAGTAGCCAGCTCATCTTTAATAGACTCACAGAGACCAGAAATAAAAAGCCCACGTAGAGACTTGTCGTTCCAGCCCGACCTGGCTGCATAGGTCCTGAACTCGACGGAGAACTCGGCTACGCTACGGGAGCCCTGACGCAAGGAAATAAGCCGCTTGGCAACGTCCCCTCCCTCCACTGGGTGATCAAAAACCTTCCTCATTTCAGCTACAAAAAGGCCAAAGTTCTCATTAAAAATCGTTTAAAAAACAAGACATTGTTTTTGCCCTCGGGGTCCGACCGGGCCAAGTTTCGTTGCGGGGGTCCTAGTTAGGCCCTAGAATAAGGTATTCAAATTTCAGGACGGTAGGACCTTCCTTTCTCAAAAACAGTTTTTCCACCACATTCTGAACCAACACAGTCTCACTCCGAGAATTTAAAATACCGACTGTTGGCATAGGCATTTTAGCGTCGGTGACTGACGGGAAAGGTACCCTTTGCCGTCGTTCGGTGACGGGAAAGGTACCCTTCGGCGTCTTCTGCAGACGGAAAGGGGGAGCTTCAGCAGCCCATTCACTCACTCCGAGAGCGTCAAATACCGACTGTTGGCATAGGCACTTTAGCGTCGGTGACTGACGGGAAAGGTACCCTTTGCCGTCGTTCGGTGACGGGAAAGGTACCCTTCGGCGTCTTCTGCAGACGGAAAGGGGGAGCTTCAGCAGCCCATTCACTCACTCCGAGAGCGTCAAATATCGACTGTTGGCATAGGCACTTTAGCGTCGGTGACTGACGGAAAAGGTACCCTTTGCCGTCGTTCGGTGACGGGAAAGGTACCCTTCGGCGTCTTCTGCAGACGGAAAGGGGGAGGTTCAGCAGCCCATGCACTCCTTTATTAACCCGACTACGTCTCTAATAGACGCTGTGAGCATCTTTCCTATTGGATAGTTTTTAGGATATTTTTCTGTGAAAATGGCGGACATACTTTTTATTCTGGGTGGAAAATATGGTATTTTAGCATATTTACGCCATTAAAAGTGTTTATGTAAAAAAAATTAGCGAGAAATGTGCATTTTACGAATGTGGGAATATGAAGGATGTTTTTATTGGATAGTTTTTAGGATATTTTTCTGTGAAAATGGCGGACATACTTTTTATTCTGGGTGGAAAATATGGTATTTTAGCATATTTAGGCCATTAAAAGTGTTTATGTAAAAAAAATTAGCGAGAAATGTGCATTTTACGAATGTGGGAATATGAAGGATGTTTTGTTTGATAGTTATGACGAAGAATATTTCAGTCGTCTCCACATAATGATAATAACATGGTTGCTATGATGGTTGCTATGGACGCTGAAACCAGCAGCTCGCATGCCGTTTAAATCATGGGTATAAAACCATTGTCTTTGCTGGTTATGTAAGGGATAATGTATAGAACAATTATTGCCTTCAGGCGATAACGGCTTATTTTAGATAATGACCGGCGACGCTCATTACACGGATACTTGCCTAAACGAAATACTAACTTCACATGGTGTGTCTTTTTACAATAATCTTTTTACCAGCATTCGTAGTATCCAAACAAATCCTTTGTTTACCTTGACAGCGGTCAATTATACTTGGTGTGGCATTCGGCGGTCGAGGAACCAATAAGATAAAGTTCAGTAAAAGAACTAGTGACAAATTGCCAACAACGCCACCCCAGGAATTTCACCTGGAGAGTTAGATTAACCTAAGTTAAAGCACACAAGTTCGTTTACTAATGAAAGCTCCTTTTAATTAATATATATAATCTTTAAACATGACTTCTCAATAAAATATGTTCACACAACCACACTAAAGCGAACACACAAACACACAAAAAATACACAAAAAGGAGAGGGCAATTAACTAAATGGGGTTTAAATCAGGGTTAAATCGCTTCAACCCACAACTTAAACAACCCCAATAAATGCAAACCAAAAGAAAACTAACAAAGAAATTAAATCAAAACAATGGAGATTTATCCAAACTGATAAATCCAAATGAATAAGCAAAGCAATTAAGCCTAACCAAAATAACTAAGAAAACAAATTAAACCAAAACAAACATGCAAAGCAACCCACAAAACACAAATAATATCATCAATAAGATCAGTTAGAAGTCGGTTAAATGAATAGATTAAGATAATGAGACTGAGGATGAGGCAGCAATCACCATACTCGGTGGCAGGTACAGCACAGTAGGAGATGCAGAGTAGGATGGATGTGTTGGCTATATAAACCAGTGGACAAAACAGCAGCCGGCCAACAGCAGCCGGCCAACAGCAGCGTGAAGAGGGGGGGGAACGTGCTGGCAGAAACCGCCCATACACACGTCAACCCTGCCATAGAAAAATACATTTGTTCTAGAGGCTGAACAACAACTGTAGTAACTTGAGTTAGCGTCATCTTATCCACATACCGTCAGGAGTTGAATGAACATCAAAGGGGAGGAAGGGGATCACTTGTACCGAGCAGCACAATTACAAGTGCAACTCGATCAATCAGCTGATTGCTCCCCGCTGCAACAGGTAGAGGAGGAAAACACTTGCACGCCCTACAACTGGGGTCGATACGGGAGAAGGAAGACCCGGCCAATGAACTGCCTGAGGGATGGAAGCCAATGTTGAGGACTTGTGCAAAGTTTAGAAGGTACACAGATGCACACAACTACTACATACCAAACAACGGCGAGCTGCACGATCCAGCTAAAAGGCGATCAGGTGAGGCGATCAGGTGCGGTGATAACAGGAGTGATAACAGGAGGCGGGGCAGCCAGGAGCACCCAGGCAAGAGGGCTCCCAGTGCACAACCACTGACCTTTATAGGCAGCGCACCCAACAGTGATAGGCCGGTACTGCAGCACTAATTAAAGGCCCATCCTGCTACATTCTACCCCCATCGAATTCATCGTCGTCCCGACGATGGAACAACTGATCCAGAGGATCACCCCTAACTCCACGGCCTAAAGAGCGCAGTAACGGCATTTGACACTGGACCAGGGGGATTTGCAGCCCCAGATGCCAAGTTCCCTACAGGTCGCGGAAGGTGATAGAGGTTTGGGTGATGGCCAGCCGTCGACCTGGCTGACCGGCGTACTTCACTTTCAGCAGCATAACTGGCGGATGGAACGGCCAGGGAAACGGAGGGTGGATCTGCCACTGCAGTCGAGGGAGCGCTTGACGACTCTGACCCAGCAGAGTCAGGTGGTGGGAGCAGCAACCGAGGGGTGGTTTGAGTCACCACGGCTGTGCGAGCAGGGGCAGAAACAGGGGTCTCCGGCCCCAACATAAACAAGTCTCCGTCAAACGGCAACTCATCCTCTGACCGAGGCCGGTCAAGAGGGGGTGGACAAGGGGGCAATGCACTACCCTGAAGGGCAGCTCCAGCAACGGCTTTCAACAGTGTTCGATGGACCTGCCGAACATTGGTCTGGTCGTCCATCGGTGCGATGGTGTACACTGGACCACCCTCTCGGGTGCCTTTACGACTCGGTACACCACAGGGCCCCACAGATCCTGTATCTTGTGGCGCCCCCTTGCACTATGATCGCGCAGCCACACCAACTGCCCCACCTTAGTGGGTCATCCGAACATGATTAATGATTCCTCTTCCTGCGCTCTGCCGCCACCTTCAACCTTTCCGGGCCCGTCAAAGCAAGCTGGAGCCGGTTTGATGTTCTTTGATCCACTCGTGGACCTCGCCACCCACAGGGTCTAAGACTCTACCCAAGAGAAAATCAACCGGCAACCTGGGTTCTTGCCCGAACATCAGGTAGAATGGAGACTCGCCGGTGGACTGATGGGGAGTGGTGTTATACGAGTAGAGCACCTGTGGCAGGCAAGAGTGCCAGTCTCTTTTCCGAGATGCAGGTAAGGCACGCAATAAGTTGTGGAGGGTGCGATTAAAGCGTTCGCATTGGCCGTTACCGGCGGGATGGTATGGAGTGGTGCGAGATTTTACAATACCGTAAAGTACACAGAGCTGTTGAATGAGGGAACTTTCAAAGTTGCGGCCCTGATCAGAATGGATACGGGCAGGAACGCCAAACTTATAGAACCACTCAGAGACTAAAGTCTGAGCAACAACTGGGGCTCGTTGATCTCGGGTAGGAACAGCCAAGGTGTATTTACTGAAAACGTCAGTAAATACTGACCTATAATGGTCAGTGCAGGAGGAGACAAGTGCTTCCGCTCCTGATAGTTGGGACTCTGCTGCCGCCCCCAGAATGCTAAAACCTCCTGAAGGACAGGATCAGCTTGTTGAAGTGCCTGGAGGTCAGAAGGTGCATGATGGGGCAAAGCAGCAATAGCAGCCTGATTGGCGGGAGTGGTTTCACGCTGCAGGACCTGCCGCAAGGGCTCAGGGACTGAGGTACCGGGAAACATCACCTCTACGTTATTTGGCCCAGGTGGATGCTTCCGAGATAAAGCATTTTTATTGCTCCTCCCAGAGCGGTACTTTATTTCAAAATCAAAAGCTGCCAATTGTGATGCCCAACGCTGTTCGGTGGCACCGAGTTTGGCAGAAGACAAGTGACTTAGGGGATTATTATCGGTGTAAACAATGCATTTATGACCAAGCAAGTACTCCCTGAATTTTTCTGACATAGCCCACTTGAGAGCTAAAAACTCAAATTTCATGGAGCTGTAGTTCGACATATTTCGCTCTGTGGGCCTCAACCCCTGCTAGCATAAGCTATAGGTCTGACCTTCCCATTCTGTTCCTGTGAGAGCACAGCTCCAAGGCCACCATAGCTCGCATCAACCTCCAGGATGAAAGGTAAGGAGAAGTCGGCGTAGGCGAGCACAGGTGCAGTGGTAACTTTGGTCTTCAATGCTTCAAAATTGCGATGGCACTCATCCGACTAATGCTCCGCCACTATTCGCACCACACCCCTAGACTTCCTACCAGCTAGTTCTGCTACCAGCTTGTGTAGAGGGGCCGCCAACTTGGCAAACCCCTCCACAAAGTGGCGGTAATAGCTGGCGAAGCCAAGGAATGAGCGTAGGTCAGCGATGGTGGTGGGAGGCTGCCAGTTGGCAACTACCTCTTGCTTGCTGGGATCGGTGGAGACTCCCTGGTCAGAGACCACATGGCCCAAGTACCGCACCTTCGGCTGGAAGAACGCGCATTTGCTTAGCTTAGCCTTCAGGCCTTGTTCCTGCAACCGCCCCAGTACAATCTCCAGCCGCTCCAGGTGTTGTTCCACCGTGGAGGAGAAGACCACGATGTCATCCATACAGGAGCAACGATTGACATTGTTGGTCACCGAACATTCGCTGCATCAGCCTCTGGAAAGTGCTGGGGGCGTTGCAAAGCCCAAAGGGCATGCGGTTCCATTCGAATAAGCCGAACGGGGTGCAAAAGGCGGTTTTGGGCCTGTCTGCTTCTGTGACCGGGACCTGGTTGTACCCGCTGGCCAAGTCAAGAGTAGAGAACCAGCGGGCACCTGTCAGGGCGTCCAAAGATTCCTCGATGCGTGGAAGGGGAAAAGCATCCTTCCGCTTTTGTTGTTAAGTTGGCGGTAGTCCACGCACATGCGTAAACTGCCGTCTTTCTTTTTCACAAGCACAATTGGGGAACCATAAGGACTGCTACTCTCTCTGATGATTTGATTTTCAAGCAGTTGGTTAATATGCTCCTTAACCACCTCGTACTCGGACGGCGGGATGCGCCTATAGCGTTGCCTGACAGGCACGTTGTCTAAGAGCGGGATGTCATGGCTGATCAGGTTGGTGCATCCCAGATCTCCCTCATGGGAGGAAAAGACAGAGCTGTACTGCCTAAGAAGGGACTGAACCTTACCCCGATCTTCAGTCGGCAAGGCTGACAAGTCCAGAGCCCCAATCCGATCTGGCACGACTTCAGACGTGGCCTGGGAAGCCACGGTAGCGACGTCTGTTGGCGTCTCGGTGACCCCTGCAGGCATGCTGACAACCCGGACTTCATCCAAGGTGCCCACCACAGTTAGCCAGAGGCGTCGTCAGCCCCTTTTTACTGGGGCACGTGCCCCAGTAAAAGTCTCCAGTGCCCCAGTAAAATTCCATTGATCATTATTAAATTCATCTGCAGAAGCGCCGCTCTCGCTATGGAATCGGCAGGATTCATCAAGTGCATCTCCTGCTGCCTCGGGAGTCTTCAGTCGAGCCTGCCTCTTACCAGCCAATCAAAAAACGAAAGGGGCTACATAAAAGCCAATCAGAAAATAGCCCTATTGTATCTGGGTAAGATTTAACGCAACAACCAATGAAAAAAATCAGTTATTTACGGATTCGTCCACGTGACTCTTCTGAAAGTGTGTAAAGTATGACCAAGTGTTTCTTTCTGTTCAATAGTCTAGATAGAACTTTATCAATCCCCTGTAGGAGAAATTTGTTAATAAAACAATAATGGTAAAAAAAAAGGAATCTCCCACTTCCGGCTTCCATGAAAGAGAACCATACTAATTCACGCAATAGCGTTGATGCAAATCTAGCATTAAAGGTTAATTTAAGGAAGTTCTCTCCAGTCACGCTGAAACTAGTTTGCTAGTAGTAGCGCTTTAATTTGCAGTGTAAGAGAATTCTGAGAAATCTGAATGCTGACAAAATTCTCAGAATTCTGACACTGCAATTTATTTGCACGCTACGACTAGTGAACTACTTTAAAAAAAACTTGACACTGCGACCAGGCGACAAATGACTGGTGAGAACCTTCTTAAATGAACCTTTAATGCTGGATTTAATTATCAGAATTCGGATTTTATCCAAGTATTCTGACTTTATTATCAGAATGCTGAATTTTATCTCACAATTCAGAGTTTATTAGCCTATTCGATTTCTGAATTAAAATTATTGTGATGAATAATCTACATTTGTACAGTCGATGTGCAGCACTTTAATTCCCGTCAACTTTGTTTTCTAACACCAGCATTTCCACAACTATGCTCATGTTCGTGACTGCTATACAAAACCATTTATAGTGCATCTATTTTTCTGCTGGGTAGTGATAGTCGCCCTAAATGCAGCTTTAATTTGGGCTCTGATTCTGAATAAATGCCGCTGCTGAACTGTGTGAATAAATAAAGGGAACTGAAATCTAAAGAAGACACGTGGTTTTGATGTACCGTGAATTCCAGCTGAAAGTGGAACAATTGCTGCCATCAGGGGAAATTAATGTAACCTAGGTATATTGTAAGTAGCTTTCAATTCCTTGTTTTTTGTTAATCATGTTTCGTTGGAAACCACGGGAGCTGGAAACAGCCCAGAGTAAGTCATCTCCTTTTTTAACGTTACATCAAATTCACAACTTGTTTGACACAAACAATGACAACTTGATTGCTGTTAAAGAATGTTGCCCACATAATTAGCACCAGTTTTTCAATACTGAGCGTCTGTAGCCTGTAGTTTTATAGCACACACACACACCACACACACACACACACACACACACACACACCATGTGTGCACGCACACACGCGGAAAATGAATAATGAATGAAAAATTGTCTGTCTTCAAAACTTGAGGAAGTTTTAGACAAAAACTTCCTTAACACAAAAAGGAATTATGGATATACAGGGTGTATTTAACATACTGGATCCAACAATGATCCCAACATTGACACAGATAATTCAGATCATTGCACTCACAATTCCTGTAAACAGTTGTAGTTGTGAGCGATCTTTCAGTGTGTTGAGAAGGCTCCACACCTGGCTTAGGTCAACCATGGGGCAAGGAAGGCTTCACCAACTTTCTCTTTTGTCCATTGAAAAGGACAACTATGCAAAGTGATCAAAGCCACGTTATTGACCGCTTTGCCACCATGAAGGCGCGGCGATACAGCTTAATAGTGAAAAAATAATCATTTAAAAAGGCTCTATGCAGTAGTGTATGGCCTTATTTAGTTTAATTTAAGAGCTTTGATGGTTCTATAACATTTTCCAGGTTGATTGGTGGCAATGAGCCACCTCACCTTAAGTCAGAAATTCTATTAGTTTTAAACCTTGTTTCTTGCCTTTTTAGTACATGTCGTTCTGGCAAAATTATGCTGTTTCCACACAGCTTCTAAATAAATATAGATGTGTAGACTTCTCCTGATAAAGAGGTGAAGGTCATAAAGAGACTTTTTGTTTATTTGTCAGTTACCTTATTTGTAAATCTTTGAGATGTGTATGTGTTTAAATAAATATAATTGTACGGTACTCATGAATCCATCTTTGCGTCTTTACCTTTACCAGTGCTTTAATATAGCCTACAGTATAGAGATGCACCGATTGCAAAATTCTTGGCCGATACCGATTTCCGTTTTTTAAGGAGGTCTGACCTGCCAAAACCGGTTTTTCCGATACCGATTTTCTAAGAAATAATTATAATCATATAATATGTTGATAGGTTTTCAATGTAGTGAGTCCCCGGGACCCACAGGTGGCGAGTTGGGTGGGTCCCTGAGAAATTCAATGGGTCCCGACTCCCCAGTTTAAAAAATGTGTTTCTTTTTTATTATTATTCTATTTCTTAAATGAAATGAATAGTGTTAAACTCAATGCATGAAATTGTCATCTGAAAAGCGCAGCCATTTGTATGTGGTGAGCCACTGCTTCAGAAAAGTTCGCTTTTTTTGGGAGGAACATGTAGAAGGTTGAGGCACTTCTTCTGCAGTGGGCTCATCAGGCTCAGTAGAGGGGGAGGCAGAAGTAGGTACAGGCAATGTTGAGGTACTCTCTCTAGGCTGATCAGAGTCAGGGAGGAGTGCAGAGGTAGTGGGGACAGAAAATGCAGCTGCAATAGTTGGCTGACCTGCAATAGGTTTAATCTTTTTCTTTGGTGGTATTTTTGCGTTCTCTCTTCTCTGCCTGTTTCTCGAGAAAAACGGGATCTCGTTGGAAGCGCGATGTATGCGCAGGCGCCGTTTGGGCATAACAATATGGCGGCTGCCGTTCAATGTAGTTTTCATCACCACCACCGGATTATGTTTCATTTATTTCATGACAGCACGTCCCCTAAACGTTACAACATAATCGACACGAATGAGCACAGCATCGAGCAGTGGAAACGTGGGTTTATTTACTATGAAGTTCGTATTTTTAATTGTTGAAATGAAATCAGCGGTGACGAGCTAGTTGTTTTGGTAGCGGCTAAATTAGCATGTCGCGATACTTTGTACAGGGGATCACGTCTGCGCCGAGTAGATGCGCAGAGGGTTGAAACAGCGCTTGTCTGGTCTGCTCACAAGAAGGTTTCTTTGGCCAGTTACTGTGATTAAACACGAGTTGTTTAATGTTCACAATGTATCGTTTTTCATGGGGAAAATTAGATGCGTCCCCGGGACGCATGGATAGTGAGTTTAGTGCGTCCTTTCAGATTTTAATGCGTCAGGGACGCAGGACGCGTACCTAGCAACATGATCCCCCACGGCTTATTTTTGACTTGCAAGCATTACAAACAGCGTGTTTTGGGTCGTCCTGGCACACAGTGAAATAAGTCCAAACCAGCGACATGTTTTCTTCCCGCGCTCTGGGCGCCTTGAGCTGCTACGCACCGCGCATGCGGGTGAGTTTGATCGGCCGAAAAACGGAAATTACGACAGTGACCGGCAGGTCACCGATTGGATACAAAACCGGCTTTTTTAATCGGCGGCCGGTTGATCGGTGCATCTCTACTACAGTATGACAGAGACAATGATTTTGAAGCTCGTACATACCCTTCCTGTATCCATCTATTTCATATTGTGCACATGTAAAAAAAAATGTTGGCAGTTGGGGCCTGTGCCCCAGTAAAACTCTAGGTCTAGCAACGCCCCTGCTGGATACCAGCCTGAACTCCGGCCACAAAATATTTGGTCTGGAGATTCAGTCTGGAATTGAGCTTGTTGGGAGGTATTAGGTCAGATCAAAAAGTGATCCGACCAATCAAATTGTAAGGGCGGGCTTTATACGTTGATGGACAGATGATACACATTAACGTAATCAACCACGTCACCAAAGAGCGCTCAGCGCTTTTACTTTTTTTCCCAAAAATGCTGACCGTGTTGCCAATTTGTCCGTGTATCCTTAAATTCTTTTTACAAAACAGGCATAAATCGTTTATGTCCATCTTCTTTTTCTACTTCTTCGAACGTGCGCTCAGTTGAGTTAGTTTGAGAATAGCTGCGCTTCGCACAACATGCGTCACATTCTACGTTGCTCTGATTGGTTTTAGGTCTATCCAATTGAGCGAAGAGGCATTTTCCTTCCTGGTTCCGCCCTATAATCACAGCCCAATGGTTCGGTCTCAGACTCATATTCTGACTAGAATTATGAGTATGACATCGCCAGGCTACACCACAGTACGAGGGTACAGCAAAACACTAGTGGAGCCAACATTTACAATCGGGATGTACGCACTACCCGAACCAAAGCAGGTGAAGCAAGCAGTCCAGCAGGTAGGCCAGACTCCGAAGGCTCAAACCACACCCTAGTACCTGAGTACTGCTCGGAGCATGTTGCTGTAACTATTGTCATCGTACCACCAGGGATACGGCATGCCTTCCCACCCCGAACCTTGACCTGGCCTGCTGCGTGCTGAGGGGCTTGCCTGCTGGCCTGATGACACTTCTGTAGTGCCTGCGTAACTGTCTCTGGTGCATCTGATACAGAGAGCAAATTGAACAAGACCATGCTGTCCAAAGAGCACCTGATAACATTGATGAATAATGTTCATCCCCAGAATACCAGGAACCTGAGCAGACACCACTCCCGGAGGATCTTTCACCACCAAAACCCCACACCGCGGCACTGAAGTGCCACAGAGCTCGACATCTAACTTTAGGTAGCCAACATAGGGATGTCCAACCCATGGCTGCTCTAAGCTTCAGCCAATTACAAGCTTGGAGCCTCTCATGCCCCCAAGGCTGGAAGTGTTGCAGGAAAAAGCTTTCTGCAACTGTAGACACCATGGAACCGGTGTCTACCAAGCAAAGAACCTGAGCTCCACCCATGTTCACGGCAACATGCGGGCAAGACGACATCAGCTCAAGAACTTCCTGCTAGTTTTCCGGCTCCTGGGCCTGATGAAAATGCCTGTTAGACGGTTGACGACCAGGCAAAGAAGACTGTGTGCAAGCAGAAACCTGAACGCCATCACACTGGCTTGCGTAGTGACCTGGCTGTTGGCAGCGCCGGCATATAACAGGGCCACGACGAGGTGGAGGGTGGCGCAGATGAGAGGGCTGCAATGTGGCGATGCTCTGGGTAAGTTGGTTCATATGTTCTTGCTGCAACCTTAACATCTCTCTCATCTCCACCATTTCCTGTCCCTGAGTGGGAGTGGTTGCTCCCCGGGAGCCACTCTGTACCCCGTACTTGAGACCAAAAGCTGAAGGAACGGAATGACTCCGACCCCTCCCCCCCCCCAGGGAACCCCTCCCGTTCCACGGATCGCCTCACCCCGGACATCAAGCAAAGTAGCAGTAGCCTGCCTCCTGACCAACTGCTTCAGCTTGCGACGCAAGGCACCGTCCAAAACATGCTCGACAAATTGGTCGCGCAGCAAAACGTCTGCATTCGTCATCCCACCAGGTGCACTTCTTTTCACCGACTCCATCAAGCTCAACAACGCGAGGGAGAACTCATGCAGTGTCTCCCCTTCTTGTTGCCGTCGGGAGAAGAACGCCTCCTGTAAGGCTTCATAAGACTTTGAGTCTTCCTTCTCCACAACAGACCGATATTTGATCTCCTCTCGAGCCTCACCCTCAAGATGATCAAACAAGAAAAAGGCTTGCTCAGATGTGGATAAGTGACGCGCCCGCATGCAGGCTTGAGCCTCCTCAAGCCACTCAGTCAACCCCATACCTGATTTTCCCCTGAACATAGGACACTTTCTATCCCTTGGCACAAAAACCAGCCTCTCTGCTATGGGGTTCCTAGTAGTAACAGGGGCCAGAGGTGGCACAGAAGAAGTGGAGGATTCAGAACTAGGACCGGGCACGGCCACAGCCTGCTCCTGCCGCAACCTCTCATTGTCCACCTTTAACTGCGCCACCAGCTCCCTCAACTCCTGCAGCTCTACATCCATAACTAACACTACAGTCAGACTAGGACACAACAACCCCACAACTGGATTCTCACCGGGACTCTGCGGACCACGAAAGGCCAAGCTGCTGTTTTGCCTCTGAACACAATTCAAAACATCTACATCAAATATGTACCCTGGGGACTATTAAAATAACAAAACAAATTATATAAAGAAACTGGGCCACACGTCTCTGCTTTCCAAAAGTAAGAATCCTGCCGACAACGCCAAATGTGGCATTCGGCGGTCGAGGAACCAATAAGTTCTGTAAAGTTCAATAAAGTTCAATAAAGTTCAGTTAAAGAACTAGTGACAAATTGCCAACAACTCCACCCCAGGAATTTCACCTGGAGAGTTAGATTAACCTAAATTAAAGCACACAAGTTCGTTTACTAATGAAAGCTTGAGACTGGGTCCAGCATAAAAACTAAATTCCTTTTAATTAATATATATAATCTTTAAACATGACTTCTCAATAAAATATGTTCACACAACCACAGTAAAGCGAACACACACACACACACACACACAAAATACACAAAAAGGAGAGGGCAATTAATTAATGGGGTTTAAATCAGGGTTAAATCGCTTCAACCCACAACTTAAACAACCCCAATAAATGCAAACCAAAAGAAAACTAACAAAGAAATTAAATCAAAACAATGGAGATTTATCCAAACTGATAAATCCAAATGAACAAGTAGAGCAATTAAGCCAAACCAAAATAACTAAGAAAACGAATTAAACCAAAACAAACATGCAAAGCAACCCACAAAACACAAATAATATCATCAATAAGATCAGTTAGAAGTCGGTTAAATTAATAGATTAAGATAATGAGACTGAGGATGAGGCAGCAATCACCATACTCGGTGGCAGGTACAGCACAGTAGGAGATGCAGAGTAGGATGGATGTGTTGGCTATATAAACCAGTGGACAAAACAGCAGCCGGCCAACAGCAGCGTGAAGAGTGGGGGGAACGTGCTGGCAGAAACCGCCCACACACACGTCAACCCTGCCATAGAAAAATACATTTGTTCTAGAGGCTGAACAACAACTGTAGTAACTTGAGTTAGCGTCATCTTATCCACATACCGTCAGGAGTTTAATGAACATCAAAGGGGAGGAAGGGGATCACTTGTACCGAGCAGCACAATTACAAGTGCAACTCGATCAGTCAGCTGATCGCTCCCCGCTGCAACAGGTAGAGGAGGAAAACACTCGCACGCCCTACAACTGGGGTCGATACGGGAGAAGGAAGACCCGGCCATGAACTGCCTGAGGGATGGAAGCCAATGTTGAGGACTTGTGCAAAGTTTAGAAGGTACACAGATGCACACAACTACTACATACCAAACAACGGTGAGCTGCATGATCCAGCTAAAAGGCGATCAGGTGAGGCGATCAGGTGCGGTGATAACAGGAGCGATAACAGGAGGCGGGGCAGCCAGGAGCACCCAGGCAAGAGGGCTCCCAGTGCACAACCACTCACCTTTATAGGCAGCGCACCCAACAGTGATAGGCCGGTACTGCAGCACTAATTAAAGGCCCATCCTGCTACATTCGCAACGATGAATTATCAAATATAATTCACGCCGGAAGTTGTGAAGGGTGAACCGAGCATTCCACGGCATTGAGAAGACCCGTGTAATAAGATATTGGATGTAACCTTGTAATAATGTTCTCCTATTGAACAACATTATGGCGTCTTCTTTCTTGGGATTTCCGGTGAGTGGCTGCTCCAGTCACTCTTGTATTAACCCGACATCGGCTCTAATAGACGCTATCTGTCCTACTTGATAGTTATAAGAAAGATGTGTATGGCTAGACAGATGTTTCAATGACGTCAGGTTGCTAGGGACGGGCTGAAAGACGCTGCGGGCACCTGTCCCATTGGAAGTCAGAGGACCTATCCCGGTAGTAGTGTAATGTCCGTTTTTTTGGTTTTTACCCTAACGATGATTTAAAAAAAATATCTGTGACGTTTCTTGCCCTTAACACAGCATTGTATCCTTGTTAATTACACAAGCCAATGTTACGTACATCTGTTTCCGGATCTTCCGACCGTCGTCCTTGGCGGAAGTTGCAGTTTTCGCTTTACCTCAGGTAAGAGCACGCATTGAATGGTTAAGAGACTAAAAATAAGAAGTAGGACTAAAACTACGCCACAAAAATTGATAGTATCAGCCCAAATGTAGTGGGTAGCCCGTTTAGAACTGTACAGTAGCAATTTAATTCGACTGATTTATTTAAGAAACTACACTGTCATAAATGTGCACAGACGTATTTTAGCCAGCTAGTAGCCTATCCGAGCCCTACAGCCAGTACGGCTACAGGATGAAAAAGGCTGCGTCTTTAAATGTAAACTTTATTTTAGTGTAATTTTATTTGAAGAGCCTTGCATAAACGATATTGACCGTTGCTATGAACAAGAAACATGTTTCCTAAATGTTTAAATCAGGTCACGATGTTATCTTTAATGTGGTGTGTGATGGCTACCTTGCATCAATGACTGAGATGTGCTTTGTATGCAGAATAAAACATTTGAAATAAATACGGTTCTGTTTGGAAAAATCACAAAAAATAGGCTTTAAACTTTGTTTCCAGAATATTAGATAAAACTACAAGTATTATAAGTCATATATTATAAGTCACTGTTCAAAAAGAACAAAGGCCAGCATGAACAAAGCAATGCCGGGCTGTACCTCCTCACCTGTGGCTTCCTACTACTGTTGCCGGTTTGGGTCAGCTGCGATGCACCAGAGACTCTGGCCGCAAAGGAAAACCATCCCCACAGGCCTACAACCGCTGATCTACTGGGCATTTTATCAGCAAAAGCACAGTTGAAATTCTTTGGTTTTGGATATGTCGCAGCCTACACAAGGCTTCTCAAGGACGGCCGGGCCCAGCTGCTCACGCCAGTACTCACAACTACAATTAGACGGAAGGACAGCCAGTCTTCTGTCAAAATATTACTTCGATTGCTACTACTACTATCTGGAGATGTTCATCTAAATCCTGGACCCCTATTTCACTCAGCAGCTATTTCAACCGAGCAAAATATCATCCAGATGCAGTCGGAATCGTCTGAAGTCACTCATCCATTCCAACCGGTTATTATCACAACCCCGCTGCAACTCACCCAGACTCCGCAGATTCTGATGCCGGATAGCGTCTGTCCTAGCGGGGCCACGGAGGTCGTGGGCCTTGGGAATCGGCTGGCCGGAGGGGATTCTTATCGCTGCGGTTCCACTGGGGAGGCATGGATGGGTGGACGAGCTAGTCCACTTATCGATGTTCGAGATATCGCGCTGGGAGAGCCTGTCGGGATAGTGCGGCGGTTACAGCCATACCCTTCGGGCTCGGATGGAAGCGCGGAGTTGTATAATCCCGCACTTTTTGCTGCTTCATCAGCGGCAATGGTACTTGGCCAGCCCGGGACCACCAGCGGCACTAACATTCGGGTGAGTTCGGCGCCTGGTGTTGATTCGTGTGGTGCTCCAGCAATAGACTGTCATTCTCTCGTTGAACTGTTTGTGACAGCTGATGAATGTCAACCAAGACGGACGCCCGAAAGGGCCATAAAACACTTCACTAATCGCGCAGTCCAGAAACAACGGTAGTTAAGACTTTTTCAAACTGTGAATCATGCCAAAATTATCTGGAATTCTGAATGTAAACCTAAAGGTATATTGGGAGGACATATCAATATCAGAAGCATACTGCCTAAAATAGACCAGATCCGGAATGTACTTAATGACTCTAATTTGGACTTTTTGTGCCTTTCTGAGAGCTGGTTAAATCCTAATGTTCCTACTGACCTAATTGACATATCAGGATACACATGCCATAGGAGAGATAGGGCCAAGGGAAGGGGAGGGGGTGTTTTAATTTATATTAGGGAACATTTTAAATGTGTAGAGCTTAAACTGGACCTGAATTTAGAGTGCCTGGGATTGAATGTAATGCTATCCCCTAAAATGAAATTTAATATTGTTGTACTTTATAATCCGCCATCACATGATGCAAATGTCTAAAATGAACTGAAGAATCTTCTCTCTGTTGTCGATAACTGTCATGAATGTATGTTGTTTGGGGATTTTAACATCAACTGGCTGGATAAAAGTGGTAAATCAAAACTAAAATCAACAATGGAGAAATTTAAATACAAACAGCTGATCAGTAGAGCTACTCGAATCACTAGGAAAAGTGAAACCCTTATTGATATGATTTTTACAAACAGGCCAGAGAGGGTTACAAAAACATATAATCTAATAACTGGCCTTTCAGATCATAATATGACACTGATGGTACGAAAGCTAACAAAAAAACGCCTAGTACACCACAACAAAACAGAAAATCTAATTCTAACAACTGCAATTCCCAAGTCAAAAGTTGGTGACTTTGAACATGACTTGAGTGAAATTAATTGGGAAAAGGTAATTAAAGAGCAAGATCTAAACCACAGTGCCAACAACTTTGTCTCAACCCTTTGTGATCTAATTGATAAATACACACAAACCTGGAAAAGCAGACCCAAGATATTATCTCTTCCATGGGTCAACAGTGATATCCTTCAGATCATTAAAAAGCGAGATCTTGCTCTTAAAAGGACTTTAATAACAAAACACAACACTGACCACCTTGTCTTTACAGGCCTGAGGAACAAAGTAGTGTCTGAATTACGAAAGGCCAAGACCAATTACTTCTCCAAACTCATTGAAGAGGCCAATGGTAATAGTTCAAAACTGTGGCAACATATAAACAAACTAACCAACTCCAGCAAGCATAAACACCCCAAAATAACCAGTCTGAAAGTAGGTGATACTCTTATCTATAGTAATGAGTCCATTGCAAATGTTTTTAATAGCTTTTTTATTGAGTCTGTACAAGAGCTGGCGAGTAATTTTAAAGCTACGGAATCATCTACCAAAGAATTTGACAATGCTCATTCTGAATCCTTTTATATTAAATTGGTATCTCATGATAAAGTTGAAAAGGTGATCACAAACATGATTAACTCCAAGTCAAAAGATATTCATAATCTTCATGCTGCATTAATCAAGAAACATCAGAGCTACTTGTTAGAGCCAATCACTTACTTAGTTAACCTGTCTATACAAACCAAAATATTCCCAGAAAGCTGGAAAACTGCAATAATTATCCCTGTTATAAATCAGGAGACAAGGACATAGCGAGTAATTATAGGCCTATTGCTATCCTCCCTGTTGTCTCAAAGGTTCTGGAGAAAATTATAGCTGAGCAACTAATGGAACATCTAGGGCCCTATCTTGCATCCGGCGCAAGTGACTTAGTCACTGGCGCATGCGTCGTTGCTAGTTTACAACTGGCGCAGAGCGTTCTTTTCCCACCAGCGCCACTCGCCGGTAAATTAGGGATTGATCATGCGCCGCAAGGGGCGGTTCGGCGGAAGGAGGAGGCGTGTTCTGGCGCAAACGGTATTTTGCCGTCTCTGAATACCATTGCGCTACTGACCAGGAAATACCTGGTTTAAAGTCAGTGGCGCGTTGTTCAGACGCTATTTTAAGGGCGCATGCATACATGCGCATGCGATGCATATGGATTGCTTGTGCACCTCGCGCATACACTTTGCTTCTCTCATCTACCCAGCCGCACATTCTTGGTAAATTATTTGGGAAAGAACAGCTGATGCAGCGGTAATAAGTTGTACTTTTAAATCAATGCATCTGCAAACACCGTACAGCAAACACATATTTTCTTGACACAGACATCGTGTAGGCCTACATGCTCATAACTTTTAGGATTGATGAGTAGGCCTATTTGATCGTGAAAAACATTGTTTTACCGCGAGTGAGTGATGTTAAAAAGAATGAATGAATGCGGGCGTGCGTGTGTGCTCTGTAAGGAGCCCAGTTTCCAACCTCGAAATTTCACTTCATTTAAATTTAATTTGCATGGTATTTCTTATCCTTACCAGATGCCCAAACCACCTCAGCTGACTCCTTTCTAAGTAAAGGAGCAGCGGCTCTAATCCGAGTTCCTCACGGATGGCTGAGCTTCTCACCCTATCCTAAGGGAGACGCCAGCCACCCTTCTGAGAAAACTCATCTCGGCCGCTTGTACCCGCGATCTCGTCCTTTCGGTCATCACCCAACAATCATGACCATAGGTGAGGATAGGAACGAAGATCGACCGGTAGATCGAGAGCTTTGCCTTGCGGCTCAGCTCTCTTTTCGTAACAACGGTGGTAAAGCGAACGCAATACCGCCCCCGCTGCTCCGATTCTCCGGCCAATCTCACGCTCCATAGTTCCCTCACTCGCGAACAAGACCCCGAGGTAGGTACTTGAACTCCTTCACTTGGGCAAATTAAACACGTAACGCATAATACAATCAATGGCAATGTCTATTACCGCGGGCGGGGACACATGCATATTAGGATAGCATACAATACTGATAAGAAACAATGTTTATAATGTATTGCGTATATCATTAAATAGAACCACAGTTACCGCATATCATATGTTATAGCCTATCATACGTTTTCTTTGCCGAAATTTATTTGAGGACTCAGTATATTCCATGTGTGAATTAGGCCATATTATTTGGCAATAAACTAAGCCATTTGCAGTATGAAATTCTCGGAGACTGCAGACGCGCTGTCAAAATATCAACTCGTCCGATTCAAATGCGCTCATGGCTCTTAAAGGGGATGGGAGCTGGCACTCTCATTGGTTTGTTGCACGTTACGCCCAAACCACACCTACGGGTAATTAGGCTGCTTCAGACCAACCCTTTTGACACTTGCGCCGCGGCGCAAGCGTCATTTATCCGCCTGTAAAATAGCGATAGCGCCGTAGAACCGCCCACAAAGCTACTTGCGCTTTGCGCTTCCCACTTGCGTTTCAGACCGTTAAAATAGGGCCCCTAGAGTCTAACCAGCTGCTTCATCCACAGCAGTTTGGGTTTAGACAGAAATACTCAACTGAAACAGCTAATTGTTATTTGCTTGAAAACATAAAAGCTTCAATGGATAAAGGAAATGTTGTTGGAGCAGTGTTCCTAGACCTAAAAAAGGCCTTTGACACGGTAAACCACAGTACTCTAATGAACAAGTTAAAATCGTTCAAAATGTCATCAGAAGCTCTGCAGTGGTTTGCATCTTACCTGGAGGGGAGAGAGCAATGTGTCAGGGTCAATGGGGTCAGGTCCCATCTGCGTGCCAACAGCATGGGTGTACCGCAAGGGTCTGTACTTGGTCCACTGTTGTTTTCTATGTATATCAATGACCTACCAAACTGCTGTCCGGGGTCCAACTGTCAAATGTATGCTGATGACACTGTTATCCATGTGTCCAGTAAAACACCCAGCTTAGCAGGTGAGCACCTGACACAAGCATTACTCAGCATTTCAAAATGGCTTGAGCTGTCTCAGTTGACCATTAATGTGAAGAAAAACCGTCTCTATGTGCTTCTCCATCCGTAATAGGCCTATCACCGATGTTTTCGAGGTACGGATCAAAAATGAATTAATTGAATCAGTAAATGAGGTAAAATATCTGGGCATCATCCTGGATCAGAATTTAAAATTTGTTACGCAAATTAAGTATGTTGCAAAAAAGGCAAAACTAAATCTAAACTGTTTCCGTTTCATAAGAAGGGACTTGTCATGTCAAACGGCCAAATTATTTATGCACGCTATGATATTTTCTCATTTGTCATACTGTATCACATCATGGTCACAAGCTTCTTCTACTGCATTAAAACCTATCACCTCAATATACAAACAGACAATAAAAGTCATGGACCGGAAACCCATGAGATGGCATCACTGCGGCATTCTAAAAAAGCACAACCTTTTCACCTTTGATAACTTTATTAATTTTAGTACCGTATTTTCCGGACTATAAGTCGCGTTTTTTTTGTAGTTTGGCTTGCCCTGCGACTTATATTTCGAAGCGACTTATATGCCAAAATTGTGCGTACATAATCTTCGGCCGCAAGATGGCACCGTCATTCATTAGGCCTACAACTGAACGCTACAAGCCTACTGCACCACCGAATAAATTATAAATAAACTAGACCGTAGACAAAACAAAAGGGAACACAAAATAAAATGCCGCCAAATAGAAAAAGCTATGCTGCACAATTTAAACTGCAGATTATAAAGTATGCAGCCGAAAACGGCAATCGAGCAACAGAAAGAAAGTTTGGGGTGAGTGAAAAACTTGTCCGGGACTGGCGAAAAGCCGAGGAAACTCTAATTGCGATGAAAAAAAACAAAGAAAGCTAACCGGGGGCTGAAAGCCCGATGGCCAGAGCTGGAGGAACGAGTCCACAGATGGGTCATTGAACAGCGTGCTGCTGGCCGGGGCTTATCAACGGTGCAGTTGCGTCTCCATGCCCAGGTAGTTGCCAAGGAGATGAATATCACTGATTTTGCTGGCGGTCCATCTTGGTGCTATCGCTTCATGCAACGCAACCACCTGTCTATCAGAGCACGGACCACGGTGTGTCAGAAACTGCCACTGTTTAAATGTTTAAAAATAAATGCGACTTATACACCGATGCAACGTATATATGTTTTTTTCCTCGTCATGGAGCATTTTTTGACTGATGCGACTAATACTCGGGAGCGACGTATAGTCCGGAAAATACGGTAATCTTCAATTGTTTTTCAAGTGTGTAAATAACCATGTGTCACCACTGTTGTCTGAATTGGCCATCAGACGTCAGAGCTCTCGTCGGGCAAATACACGAGCCTCCATCAATGGTGATTGTCTTGTTCCCATGCACAGGACATCTTTCGGTCAGTCTGTCTTCTCTGCAAAGGGGGCAAAACTATGGAACCTCTTGCCCACTAGTCTAAAACAAGAGACTAACAGCAACACTTTTAACAGAGAACTAAAACAACGGCTCAAATCAAATCAACAGTGCTCACACAAATAATTTACAACTGGTTATTGTTTGATCATGCTGCCTTTGTTCTCTACGTAGCCTATATATATATATTCAACTCATTATATTGCTGCTCTGTACTCTACTGTATACTGCATTTTTACTCTTTTTAATTATCACTATCAGTTTTTTATCAGTATTTGATCTTGTTTCTGTCTTGTCTAGTTTCTTTTGTTGTTTTCAAAAAGCCTCCTGTGGACAGGTGTTGTAAACTAGCATTTATGCTAATACACTGTAAACAATGCATCTGGTTCGTCCAATGACATTGTCATGTCCATGTCCAAATAAAATCTACTATACTATACTATATGCTACCACCAGAAGTTCAACAAAGTGATCTCTGATCTGTGGGCGTAGCCTACATATCCCTTCAAATTAAATGCTACGTTTTATTTGTCAATCTGTTCTGTATCTCAATCAAGTTTGAGTTCCCAATTCTGCGCTCTCTTTTCTCAACAGATCCTGCAAATTTGTCATCCTACTAACCCTCTCCTAGTTTATTGAAAACAGAACAACCCAAAGACACTTTTTAGAGCCACGTCTTTTCTTGTTTACTTGTCCTTGATGTGTTTTAACTGTTAGCTGTTGTCTCTCACTGTCACTGTGCTTATCTGTTCGTCTTATTTGTTCATCTTTCTGTTGCCTGTCTATCTGTCTGTGGGTCTTCATCATGAGCGATTCAGAGCTTGAGGATCTGCTCCAGAGTTCTGATGACCTGGCTCATAAGCTGGACCTGCAAGAGGTGGATGACTTGCTGGGTGAGATATTAAGATACAGTGGCTTCATCCAACTGGAGCACCAGAAAAACGATATTTTCAGAAAGCTGGATGGCAGCAAGACCACAGCTGGTTAACACTGCAGTTGCAATAGAAAATGTGGAAGCCCACATGTGCCAACAGTGTTCGAGCAATTCCGCTGTTGTCCGTTGCCGTGATTGCCGTCCACGCCCCTTCTTCTGTGCCGAATGTGATGTCAGCATGCACACCAGACACCCCCTCCACAACAGAGATGGCAGTACTTCGGGATTCTTCCAGCCATTGCCCCCAACAACTTATTATCAGAACTTCCCCTGTGGTAAGTTCTGATTTGTGAGTGTACAAAATATATTTTCTAGCTTGACTGAACATTTAGCTTCTTCGTGTTAACTTTAATACTTATCAGCAGTGTGCTTCACATTCTTCAAGTCTTCTTAATTTTCTACTGTAAAGTTCATTCTATTTTTTGTCAGAAATCCGTCACTTTACAATGTTGTATAACCCAGTCAAGAAAAATTATTATTAATCCACATTTTCTTTTTTCACTGCGTTATGTACCTGTGGAGATCCCTGAAAAAATATGTGGTTGTCCAACAGACTCATTAAGGATCAAACCAGGAAAATCTGTGGCTGTGATCACAATGAATGGTAAAAATGTGAAGAAAATTAGTCCTCTTTGAAAAGTTTGTTCTTAATAATATCTATCCCATCTCACAAACTCCCAAATGTTTGTCATAGCTTTGTATGATATCTTAACATGAGTATTGAGTAATGCATTTAGACAGTGATGTCGACACAACTAAATGTTTATTAAAAATGTTTGTCATAGTTTTATTTTCTGTGATTCCAGTTTCATTACACGTAATGAATTTAGAATATACATACAGTACGTTACATAACTTTGACATTTCTGTATGATAACTCCTTCTTTTGACTGGTCTTATGAAATCTAATATTTTGAGGTACTACATTTTTGATCCTCACCTTGGTGTACTCATCTAAATTAAAACATAACAAGGCTTGGTGTTTTCCATGATATTTGTTTTTAGATGCATGTGTATTTTTGTCCTGCCCAGCTCCCAGCCTCATATGGATGTGCAGAACATCATTGTTTTGTTTTGTATTGAGAAATGCACAACATACTCTTAAGAAAGACTATTCGATAATTAAGTGTGTGAAAATTTACATAACAATGTTTTTTGTTTTTTTCAAGGACGACATGAGCTCAGCATGCCAGAGTTGGCTTGCAGTGCATGCAAAGCCACTTGGACTGCTGGAGTTGAGGAAGTTCTTAGGTGTGACTACTGGCCAGCTACACCTCACTTTGCCACAATCTGTGAAACAGATGTTTTCTTCTCATTTGAAGAATTGAAAATGGCTGCACCTGGACTGTCCTGTCAGGCATTTTTAAAAATGCTCGATCAGCGAACTGTCCGCTTTGGGCGTGTGAGTATTGAAGTTATTTGTTGTTTTTGACCAATTTATATTGTGCATAGAAATGCTGTGTCCTTATTTTACAAACTTTGTTGTATTTTTTTTAAATATCATTAGTTCAAGAAGTCCTTTTTGTGATAGACAGGGAAAATCTCAGGCGATAGCTTCTTGAAAAGCTTCTTCGAGTGGGAGGCTATGAGATATGAGGTGGACAGCCTCTGCAAGGAGGAGCCCTTCACCTGTTGAGCATGCAGCCTGGATATGCTTGCGGTTTCTGTGGATGGAAACCGCAAGCATTACCGCTTCAAAAACGCAGTACATTCAAATATTCATGATGTCAGTGTTTTTCTAATAACAAAAAAATAAGTCTCTTAATGTCTACAAATTAACCTTAGAATTCAAGATATCATGAACCGTCCCTTTGTTCTATTTAGATCTGAGGAGCAGGCCATTTTCAATGACGTCTTCATAGCAAAGGATGAAGACGTCACACGATTTGTCAACCATGTTCACAGCACAACAAAACATGTAATTGAAGATTATATTTATAGATGCAAGAATACAATGCTGACCTATTAAAGATTATTGATATGAACCGTAAGTTTCTAAACCATTTTCATCAATCAATTGTTATATTGTAGGTCTCCGGAAGAGGTGTTTGTGGCGAGGAATGGTCGGCGGCTCGAGAGACGTCCCAAAAATCAGCCAGCAAACTGGACGAGGAGGGACTGGAGCTGGCTGTTTGTCGTCATGGAGTCCTCCTCTGTGCCCTCAACATGTACAGGGGAGAAATCTTTGCCTGTCCCCTTTTTCTCCAGGAAAAGCTGGCCAGTAGTAGGCCTACATTCTTTTGCATGGATGTAGCCTGCAAGTACTTGCCATGCCTGCAGAAAATCATCAAAAGCTGCCCCGAGTTTCAACATCTGCTGGAAATGAAGCCCTTCCTCTCGGTGTTTCATGTGAAAACCTTCATGTCAACATTAACAAATTATAACATGCCTTGTCTTTTAATATGTTTTAAACAGATCAAATGGAGTGGAGCATTACTGGAGGGGGCTGGGTTAACACTTGGGGAGGAGGTGGAACAAGTGAATGCCTTCGTCTCTAGGATAGCAGTTACGACAAAGCACATGTCAAAAGCAGGTGAGTTGGCGACAAGGTATAAACTTTGGTTTAGGAAATAGGCAAAATAGTGATAAGATCATATTTTCTGTTGTAGGGGTGACAACATGTTAACACTCATGGCCATGCGGTGGAATGAGCAGAAGATGAAGAACTTGGCCACCTACCTGTCCCGCAGATATTTAAAAGTATATATATATTTTTTAAGCTATTTTTGGTAGTTATGAGTTTAATTTTTACTTAATTATTCCAATGCCTCTGATTGTTTGTAGACCACAAAAGCTCTCGACATGAAGACGATGGAAGTGGAGTCGATGAAGGCCGAGTTGGCAGCGACCGATGGGCAATTCGAGGACTGGGTCAGGGATGTGAAGGATTGGGCAGAAAGTGAGTAAATTATTAGTTGTTGTTTTTCAGAGTTTATAACCAACATTTATGTCTTAATCAGTCATTTTTGTTTTTTTCTTAGTCTCTTAGTGATGACACGTCTTATAACATTCTTCACTAACTAGTTTCAACAGAGCGTTCAAGATATAATCTGATACTCTACATCAGAGTTTTAGCAAATTTTGAAATGTTTAATTCATGGGTTAATAGTAAAATGTGTTTTCTGTTGGGTTTCGTTACAGACAGGCATACAAAACTAAGGTTTTCAGTTCATTGCCTTATCATAATGGTATTGGAGGATTTAAATAATTTGTGATCAAATCGCAGTGTTATATAAGGGTGCACTCACACTAGGCCATCTGGCCGTGGCCGTTTTCACACCTAACCGTGCTCAAATCTGCCAGTGTGAGTGTGGCCAGTCTGGCCAGGCCAGGCCAACTTGGCCACTTGGGAGAGGTGTGCTGCTACGGTACGGGCCGCCACGGTACAGATGCTAATGAGCCGATACGCGCACACGCACGGCTACGCAACCTGAGCTGGATGACGTATAGTCCATGCGACGACCATGGACATAATAAAGGCAACAAGCCTTCTTTCCCATTAAACGGTAAACATGGCGTCAAGCGGTTCAACTGTTGGTTCACGTTGGTCCCATATAGAAGTCGAAAAAGTACTCGAACTGTGTTCTGTGTTGTTGTCCATTGTTGTTAAAACTCTGACTGGCGGCAGACTTTATTATGGTCCATGCAGCGGACGCTTGGTGATGACGTGTTATGACGTGATGACGTATGTACAAGAGCCTACCGTGGCCAGGCCACAGTTGCGACGGCCAACGGCCACGGCCAGATGGCCTAGTGTGAGTGCAGGCCAGAGAACAATGGGGCCAGTTGAGCACGGTTAGATGTGAAAACGGCCAGATGGCCTAGTGTGAGTGCACCCTAAGTTACTCAAAGTGTAACACACACTTCTCCTCTCTACAGCAACAACCAGCAGCACAACAGACGCTGCTGCTTCCTTGGCCAGGAAGATAGAGACGCTGGTTGTGAGTGTAAAGAGACGCTCCCAGCGACTTTACAAAGACTAGGACTCAAACAAAGGTCGCGCAAGGACACGCCAGAAGATCAGGGAGGAGAAAGGGATCTTGGCTGCTGCTGTTCAGCAGTAGCTGAACAGCTCGGAACCATTCAGCAGAATGGTTCCGAGCACAGAAACTCTGTGCTTTGAAACCATTCTGTCTGGAGAGACAGCTTGGCCATGACAGCTACCTGGCAATGGTAGGGACAACAGCTGTTTAATACTTCCAGCAAATGTGGCACACTTTTCATGGATTATATTCGATTTATTTTGATCTTTCATACATATGAATGAAAGTCTTTTCATAAATGCTTCACAGACTCTGTCGACCTCAGGACGAAGAGGAGAGTTTTTGACGGTGTCATGGTGGAACGGAGACTAAGGGAAGAAAAAAAGATCCCTTTGTTAGAGATGAACCGCCACTGGAGGTCCTTAATAGTTCGTGGGGATTCCTTAAAAGAGCTGATTTCTAGGACAACAATGCAAGGTATTTTTTTTGATTTTACATCACATGAATGAACACATCAATGACTGATGAAAAAAGTCACTAATGCTGGCTTGGTTTTATGTTCAAGATTCACAGTGGGCTTTGACTGTGGAAGGAATGAAAGGTCTGCAGAGCATCGAGACAATGCTACCTCAAAGTTTTGACTGGAGAGGAGAACGTCCTTCAAATCTTTTCAGATGTGTACTCTGACAGTGACTCTGGTTCTGACCTTGAGGATCTGGAGTGAACAGGAAGTGAAAATGGTTGTGATGTTGTGTTCAATAATAAAATAGATGTTGTACTCGTGTTTGCTGTGTGTAGGTATATATTGACAACATCCTGAAAATTACGCTTACAACTCCTTATCTTCTGGCTGTTTTTGACTGATAGAGGTGCACAAAGATTTATGGCACATTGCACAAACATCAAATAGTCAATATTTTGCTTGGATGTAATGCATACATGCATACTGTAAGTATAGTAATGGAATAGTGATGGCAATTGTATTGATAAAATGGTAACCCTTCCTTTTACAGTCCCCTAATTGCTAGGTATTTACCCGGTACATACATGGTAAATCATAGTGTATTACTGGGTAATTACCACTGGTAATAAGAAGGTAAATACAGAGGTAGTTACCCGGCAAATACATGGTAAATCATAGTGTATTACTGGGTAATTACCACTGGTAATAAGAAGGTAAATACAGAGGAATTATCCAGTAAATTATAGTGTATTACTGCGTAATTACCACTGGTAACAAGAAGGTAAATACAGAGGGATTACAGCTGAAGTACTAAGTAAAACCTCCACTATTACCCATCAACTCAACTAAGTAGCGTGTAGTTGTAACTGTTTTAGGTTGGTAATAACTCAGATATTGTGTACTTCCTAGGAAATTAGGCAACCAATTCTTAGAAACACTTATTATCCAAGGTTTATGTTCTTAACAGCCAAAGTTTAATGATGTACAATCTAGAAATTAGCATAGTACTTTCCAATAAAATACTTTTCCTTAGTTATTATTCGTAGCTACACCCATTTAGAAAGGGTTTATTCGATTTACCACTATGGAATTACTTACGTGGTAACAACCTCTGCAGGAACAGTTTTCCTCTAGTGTTATGGTACATCTTCTTAAATACTGGGTACAAAGCCGTTTGTTTCCATGGTATTACCAGGTTCTTACCATATAATTTATAATAGATACATTCCATTATCCATGCAGTCAACACAAACTTGTATCATGTACGTTCTGCAACGTTACCAAGTAAAACACGACAATTTACCCAGTAATTAAGCTGAAACTGTACTGTAAAAGGAAGCCTCGTTTGTTTCCATGGTATTACCAGGTTCTTACCATATAATTTGTAATACATTATTCCCTTTTCCATGCAGTCAACACAAACTTGTACCATGTACGTTCTGCGACGTTACCAAGTAAAACACGACAATTTACCCAGTAATTAAGCTGAAACTGTACTGTAAAAGGAAGCCTTGTTTGTTTCCATGGTATTACCAGGTTCTTACCATATAATTTGTAATACATTATTCCCTTTTCAATGCAGTCAACACAAACTTGTACCATGTACGTTCTGCGACGTTACCAAGTAAAACACGACAATTTACCCAGTAATTAAGCTGAAACTGTACTGTAAAAGGAAGCCTTGTTTGTTTCAATGGTATTACCAGGTTCTTACCATATAATTTGTAATACCTTATTCCCTTTTCAATGCAGTCAACACAAACTTGTACCATGTACGTTCTGCGACGTTACCAAGTAAAACACGACAATTTACCCAGTAATTAAGCTGAAACTGTACTGTAAAAGGAAGCCTTGTTTGTTTCCATGGTATTACCAGGTTCTTACCATATAATTTGTAATACATTATTCCCTTTTCAATGCAGTCAACACAAACTTGTACCATGTACGTTCTGCGACGTTACCAAGTAAAACACGACAATTTACCCAGTAATTAAGCTGAAACTGTACTGTAAAAGGAAGCCTCGTTTGTTTCCATGGTATTACCAGGTTCTTACCATATAATTTGTAATACATTATTCCCTTTTCCATGCAGTCAACACAAACTTGTACCATGTACGTTCTGTGACGTTACCAAGTAAAACACGACAATTTACCCAGTAATTAAGCTGAAACTGTACTGTAAAAGGAAGCCTCGTTTTTTTCCATGGTATTACCAGGTTCTTACCATATCATTTGTAATACATTATTCCCTTTTCCATGCAGTCAACACAAACTTGTACCATGTACGTTCTGCGACATTACCAAGTAAAACACACCAATTTACCCAGTAATTAAGCTGAAACTGTACTATAAAGGAAGCCTTGTTTATTTCCATGGTATTACCAGGTTCTTACCATATAATTTGTAATACATTATTCCCTTTTCCATGCAGTCAACACAAACTTGTACCATGTACGTTCTGCGACGTTACCAAGTAAAACACGACAATTTACCCAGTAAGTAAGCTGAAACTGTACTGTAAAAGGAAGCCTTGTTTGTTTCCATGGTATTACCAGGCTCTTACCATATAAGTTGTAACTGGTTATTCCCTTTTCCATGCAATCAACACAAACCATATATGTTCTGCAACATCGTTCACCAGTAGTTAAGCACTTTAATTGTTGTTATAAAACCCCAAACCACTGTTGATGAAAGACATATTAAAATTAAACAAAATCAAAGGCTTATCTGTCAAACAATGCATATCTCACAAACAGGCACTGAACACTGAAGAAATCGGACAAAAAAAAGAGCCGTCCACATCAACTCAATTTAAATGTTACTGATGGTGTTTTCATAAAACACATGACAGTGTTATGGCAAGTGACCACAAGGAAGACTGCTTCAACCTCTACAATTTGAATAAGTGGTGAATGCCATGCAGCAATCTGCCTATGGGAGCATCTTTGTTGTCATTCGCAAACCAATGAGTCCACTCGATGAATGAGAGATGACTCTTTAGTGTCTTCTCTGTGAGGTATCCCTGCAGTCTCCACATCTCGGATTTGAAGGCTGACCAAGACCTGACCAGGTACCTCCAAATCTCCCCTTCAAGAATCAGAAGACAAGAAAATAAACTTTAGGACTGTCAATTAATGAACATTTCTAGAACATGTAGAACTCAAAGATTATTTGTTTATCAGTTAAGAAAGGATGCTGGTCCTCTGGCCATTGTGTTTGGTCATATTGAAAAGAGAAAAAGGCATAGCCATAAATACAGTTAATAGGACGGGAGGGGACAGGCTGTTAGCTCCGGTTAGCCCTTTAGCATCGAGCTAGCGGAGCTTCTGTCATTCAAATAACTCGGACATGTTGTTTAAAACCTATAACACCCAATTCATTAAAATATCCGGATTTAATCGGGATAAAATATCTCAGCAGCCCTTTGACATATCATAACCAACCTTAGTAAATAGACCCATGACCCCATAAAGGTTACACTGGATGAATTTGGTGACCTTTGACCGCTAGGTGGCGCTGTTATTAATGTTGATGTATTTTGACTCCTTTCTCTTCACATGAGTACATTTAAAACTTATTTTCAATGTCTAGTGATACTATTAGACCTCCCCGTATAGCTATTATATTATTTCTTGCAGAAATATCCGCGACAGCCAATGATATTCGACCGCGAATCCGCCAAACCGGAAACACGCCAATATCTCAGCATCCCTTTAACATATCATAACCAAACTTGTTACATAGACCCATAACATCATCTTGGGGACACTTAATGAATTTGGTGACCATTGACCTCTAAGGGGCGCTATAATTAATGAAGACGTGTTTTAACTCCTCTCTCTTCACATGAGTACATTTCAAACTTATGTTCAATGTCTGATGATACTGTCAGACCTCCCTATGTCGCCTATGAATTATTTCTCATGGCAACATCAGAACTTGGCCACCATGTTGAAAGTTGTCAAAATCAGTTGTAAATTTCCACAGGCCACAAATTATGTCCAATCTTCATGAAACTTGGCATATATTATCTTCAGACCAAGCTGAACAAATGTGTTAAACAGCTTTCTCAAATTCAAAACCGTTTGGCCGTGACAGGCAATCAAACGTGACGGCGCTCATTAATGGGTAGACACTGCACTCGTGTGGCGCTCATTAATGGGTAGACACTGCACTCGTGTGGCGACAAGCGGTACTCAATGTATAATGCAACAATGACTATATTTACCATTCCGCCCACCTACTATATAAACTGCGATTCCCACTGGATTAGATGCTTCACGAACCACCTCCAGAACGGATGCTTCTTTACATTGTGTCTCTTTGAGGGATATTGTTCCGAATACCCCTATGTATTTGTGACATTTGTTCTGTCAGGCAGACTGTATTGCGCCCTTACCTCTAGGTGGGGTCATTTTCCCACATAATGCTCATCCCACCGGCTGTCGGCATTGCCGATTTCCGAGGCAGTCGTCATGTAGCCCCCTGGCCGATTGCGTCCATCCGGCAGAATTAGCCTACCGAGTCCGATTATGCTTGACACCCGTATTGCTGCTCGCAGCTATATTTGGGTGTCAAGCAACTATGTTGCGAGACAACCTATTGTTTTTGTACGAATTCCTATTATTGGGTGTCAAGCAACTATGTTGCGAGACAACCTATTGTTTTTGTATGAATTCCTATTATTATACTGCCATGGGAGTCAATGGCAGCCCATAGCACCGCTTGGTGAAAAGTTGTGAAATTTGGCACACTGGTTCAGGACAGCTCCATTAGCCCATTAGGCCAATCTCAGGTCGCCTGCCCAACAGCTCTAGCGCCACCAACAGGTCAAAGTTGGACATGCATTCATGTTCATAACTTTCGACTTATTTGACCAATATTCACAAACCAGGTATCATTGGATTCCTTGAACCAAGCCCAGTTCAACACACCCTATGACGTCATTGCGCCATGACGTATATTCCCGCCATCTTGGTTTATGTCAAAAACCTTCAAAGTGCTACTCCTATCACAAATCTTGTCCAATCATCTCGAAACTTGGCACATATGATCTTCCGGACATGTTTGATAAAAAACATTGAATAGATTTTTCAAATTCTAAACCGTTTGGCCGCTAAAGCCAATCAAATTTGGCGGCAAAGCCGCCAAACGGGATGTAAGCCCATATCTCAGCAGCCCTTTGACATATCATAACCAACCTTGGTATATAGACCTAAGACCCCATAATGGTGACACTTAATGAATTTGGTGACCTTTGACCTCTAGGATGCGCTGTTATTAATGTTGATGTGTTTTGACTCCTTTCTCCTCACATGAGTACATTTAAAACTTATTTTCAATGTATTGTGATACTCTCAGACCTCCCCGTATAGCTATATTATTTCTTGCAGAAATATCCGCGACAGCAAATGATATTCGACCGCGAAGCCCCTAAACTGGAAACACGCCAATATCTCAGCAGCCCTTTGACATATCATAACCAAACTTGATACATAGACCCATAACATCATCATGGGGACACTCAATGAATTTGGTGACCATTGACCTCTAGGGGGCGCTATAATTAATGAAGGCGTGTTTTAACTCCTCTCTCTTCACATGAGTACATTTCAAACTTATTTTTAATGTCTGAGGATACTGCCAGACCTCCTTATATAGCTTATAAATGATTTCTCATTGCAACATCAGAACTTGGCCGCCATGTTGAAAGTTGTCAAAATCAGTTGTAAAGTTCCACAGGCCACAAATGATGTCCAATCTTCATAAAACTTGGCATATATGATCTTCAGACCAAGCTGAACAAATACATTAAACAGCTTTCTCAAATTCAAAACCGTTTGGCCGTGACAGGCAATCAAACATGACGGCGCTCATTAATGGGTAGACACTGCACTAGTGTGGCGATAAGCGGTACTTAATGTATGATGCAACAATGACTATATTTACCATTCCGCCCACTTACAATATAAACTGCAATTCCCACTGGATTAGATGCTTCACGAACCACCTCCAGAACGGATGCTTGTTTACATTGTGTCTCTTTTAGGGATATTGTTCCGAATACCCCTATGTATTTGTGACATTTGTTCTGTCAGGCAGACTGTACTGCGCCCTTACCTCTAGGTGGGGTCATTTTCCCAATTGGTAAACATTGACGTATACTTGCATAGCGCTCATCCCACCGGCTGTCGGTATTGCCGATTACCGAGACGGTCGTCATGTAGCCCCCTGGCCGATTACGTCCGTCCGGCAGAATTTGCCTTCCGAGTCCTATTATGCTTGACACCCACATTGCTGCTCGCAGCTATATTTGGGTGTCAAGCAACTATGTTGCGAGACAACCTATTGTTATTGTACGAATTCTTCTTATTATTATTGGGTGTCAAGCAACTATGTTGCGAGACAACCTATTGTTATTGTACGAATTCTTCTTCTTATTATTATTATTATTATTATTATTATTATGCTGCCATTGGAGTCAATGGTAGCCCATAGAACCGCTTGGCGAAAAGTTGTGAAATTTGGCACACTGGTTCAGGACAGCCCCATTAGCCCATTAAGCCAATCTCAGGTCGCTAGCCCAACAGCTCTAGCGCCACCAACAGGTCAAAGTTGGGCATGCATTCATGTTCATAACTTTCGACCTATTCGACCAATATTCACAAACCAGGTATCATTGGATTCCTTGAACCAAGCCCAGTTCAACACACCCTATGACGTCATTGTGCCATGACGTATATTTCCGCCATCTTGGTTTATGTCAAAAACCTTCAAAATGCTACTTCTATCACAAATCTTGTCCAATCATCTCTAATCTTGGCACACATGATCTTCTGGCCATGCTTGATAAAAAACATCGAATAGATTTGTCAAATTCAAAACCGTTTGTCCGCTAAAGCCAATCAAATTTAACCGCCAAGTTGCCAAACCGGAAGTAAGCCCATATCTCAGAAGCCCTTTGACCTATCATAACCAACCTTGGTAGAGAGACCCATGACCGCATCACGGTGACACTGAATGAATTTGGTGACCCTTGACCTCTAGGTGGCGCTGTTATTAATGTCGATGTGTTTTGACTCCTCTCTCTTCACATGAGTACATTTAAAACTTATTTTCAATGTCTGGTGATACTATCAGACCTCCCCATATAGCTCATATATTACGTCTTGCAGAAATATCCGCGACAGCCAATGATATTCGAGCGCGAAGCCGGAAAACCGGAAACACGCCAATATCTCTGCAGCCCTTTGACATATCATAACCAAACTTGATACATTGACCCATAACATAATCATGGGGACACTCAAAGAATTTGGTGACCATTGACCGCTAGGGGGCGCTATAATTAATGAAGACGTGTTTTAACTCCTCTCTCTTCACATGAGTACATTTCAAACTTATTTTCAATGTCTGATGATACTGTCAGACCTACTCATATAGCTTATAAATTATTTCTCATTGCAACATCAGAACTTGGCCGCCATGTTGAAAGTTGTCAAAATCAGTTGTAAATTCCCACAGGCCACAAATTATGTCCAATCTTCATGAAACTCTGCATATATGATCTTCAGACCAAGCTGAACTAATGTGTTAAACAGCTTTCTCAAATTCAAAACCGTTTGGCCGTGACAGGCAATCAAACTTGACGGCGCTCATTAATGGGTAGACACTGCACTCGTGTGGCGATAAGCGGTACTTAATGTATAATGCAACAATGACTATATTTACCATTCCGCCCACTTAAAATATAAACTGCAATTCCCACTGGATCAGATGCTTCACGAACCACCTCCAGAAGGGATGCTTGTTTACATGGTGTCTCTTTTAGGGATATTGTTCCGAATACCCCTATGTATTTGTGACATTTGTTCTGTCAGGCAGACTGCATTGCGCCCTTACCTCTAGGTGGGGTCCTTTTTCCCATTTACTCATCCCACCGGCTGTCGGTATTGCCGATTTCCGAGGCGGTCGTCATGTAGCCCCCTGGCCAAATGCGTCCATCCGGCAGAATTAGCCTACCGAGTCCGATTATGCTTGACACCCACATTGCTGCTCGCAGCTATATTTGGGTGTCAAGCAACTATGTTGCGAGACAACCTATTGTTTTTGTATGAATTCCTATTATTATACTGCCATGGGAGTCAATGGCAGCCCATAGAACCGCTTGGTGAAAAGTTGTGAAATTTGGCACACTTGTTCAAGACAGCCCCATTAGCCCATTAAGCCAATCTCAGGTAGGTAGCCCAACAGCTCTAGCGCCACTAACAGGTCAAAGTTGGACATGCATTCATGTTCATAACTTTCGACCCATTCGACCAATATTGACAAACCAGGTATCATTGGATTCCTTGAACCAAGCCTAGTTCAACACACCCTATGACGTCATTGCGCCATGACGTATATTTCCGCCATCTTGGTTTATGTCAAAAACCTTCAAAATGCTACTTCTATCACAAATCTTGTCCAATCATCTCGAAACTTGGCACACATGATCTTCTGGCCATCTTTGATGAAAAACATCGAATAGATTTGTCAAATTCAAAACCGTTTGCCCGCTAAAGCCAATCAAATTTGGCGGCAAAGCCGCCGAACAGGAGGTGAGCCGATTTCTCAGCAACCCTTTGACATATCATAACCAGACTTGGTATATAGACCCATGGCCTCATAAAGGTGACACTGATAGAATTTGGTGACCTTTGTTCTCTAGGGGGCGCTGTTATTAATGTCGATGTGTTTTGACTCCTCTCACTTCACATGAGTATATTTAAAACTTATTTTCAATGTCTGGTGATACTATCAGACCTCCCCATATAGCTAGTATATTATTTTTTTGCAGAAATATCTGCGATAGCCAATGATATTCGACCGCGAAGCCGCCAAACCGGAAACACGCCAATATCTCTGCAGCCCTTTGACATATCATAACCAAACTTGATAGATAGACCCATCACATCATCATGGGGACACTCACTGAATCTGGTGACCATTGACATCTAGGGGGCGCTATAATTAATGAAGACGTGTTTTAACTCCTCTCTCTTCACATGAGTACATTGCAAACTTATTTTCAATGTCTGATGATACTGTCAGACCTCCCCATATAGCTTACTAATTATTTCTCATGGCATCATCAGAACTTGGCCACCATGTTGAAAGTTCTCAAAATCAGTTGTAAATTTCCACAGGCCACAAATATTGTCCAATCTTCATAAAACTTTGCATATATGATCTTCAGACGAAGCTGAACAAATGTATCAAACAGCTTTCTCAAATTCAAAACCGTTTGGCCGTGACAGCCAATCAAACGTGACGGCGCTCATTAATGGGTAGACACTGCACTCGTGTGGCGATAAGCGGTACTTAATGTATAATGCAACAATTAATCTATTTACCATTCCGCCCACCTACATTATAAACTGCAATTCCCACTGGATTAGATGTTTCACGAACAACCTCAAGAACGGATGCTTCTTTACATTGTGTCTCTTTTAGGGATATTGTTCCGAGTACCCCTATGTATTTGTGACATTTGTTCTGTCAGGCAGACTGCATGGCGCCCTTACCTCTAGGTGGGGTCCTTTTCCCATTTACTCATCCCACCGGCTGTCGGTATTGCCGATTTCCGAGGCGGTCGTCATGTAGCCCCCTGGCCGATTGCGTCCATCCGGCAGAATTAGCTTACCGAGTCCCATTACGCTTGACACCCACATTGCTGCTCGCAGCTATATTTGGGTGTCAAGCAACTATGTTGCGAGACAACCTATTGTTTTCGTACGAATTCCTATTATTATTATTATTATTATCCTTCAATGGGAGTCAATGGCAGCCCATAGAACCGCTTGGCGAAAAGTTGTGAAATTTGGCACACTGGTTCAGGACAGCCCCATTAGCCCATTAAGCCAATCTCAGGTCGCTAGCCCAACAGCTCTAGCGCCACCAACAGGTCAAAGTTGGGCATGCATTCATGTTCATAACTTTCGACCTATTCGACCAATAATCACAAACCAGGTATCATTGGATTCCTTGAACCAAGCCCAGTTCAACACACCCTATGACGTCATTGTGCCATGACGTATATTTCCGCCATCTTGGTTTATGTCAAAAACCTTCAAAATGCTACTTCTATCACAAATCTTGTCCAATCATCTCGAATCTTGGCACACATGATCTTCTGGCCATGCTTGATAAAAAAACATCGAATAGATTTGTCAAATTCAAAACCGTTTGTCCGCTAAAGCCAATCAAATTTAACCGCCAAGTTGCCAAACCGGAAGTAAGCCCATATCTCAGAAGCCCTTTGACCTATCATAACCAACCTTGGTAGAGAGACCCATGACCGCATCACGGTGACACTGAATGAATTTGGTGACCCTTGACCTCTAGGTGGCGCTGTTATTAATGTCGATGTGTTTTGACTCCTCTCTCTTCACATGAGTACATTTAAAACTTATTTTCAATGTCTGGTGATACTATCAGACCTCCCCATATAGCTCATATATTACGTCTTGCAGAAATATCCGCGACAGCCAATGATATTCGAGCGCGAAGCCGGAAAACCGGAAACACGCCAATATCTCTGCAGCCCTTTGACATATCATAACCAAACTTGATACATTGACCCATAACATAATCATGGGGACACTCAAAGAATTTGGTGACCATTGACCGCTAGGGGGCGCTATAATTAATGAAGACGTGTTTTAACTCCTCTCTCTTCACATGAGTACATTTCAAACTTATTTTCAATGTCTGATGATACTGTCAGACCTACTCATATAGCTTATAAATTATTTCTCATTGCAACATCAGAACTTGGCCGCCATGTTGAAAGTTGTCAAAATCAGTTGTAAATTCCCACAGGCCACAAATTATGTCCAATCTTCATGAAACTCTGCATATATGATTTTCAGACCAAGCTGAACTAATGTGTAAAACAGCTTTGTCAAATTCAAAACCGTTTGGCCGTGACAGGCAATCAAACTTGACGGCGCTCATTAATGGGTAGACACTGCACTCGTGTGGCGATAAGCGGTACTTAATGTATAATGCAACAATGACTATATTTACCATTCCGCCCACTTAAAATATAAACTGCAATTCCCACTGGATCAGATGCTTCACGAACCACCTCCAGAAGGGATGCTTGTTTACATGGTGTCTCTTTTAGGGATATTGTTCCGAATACCCCTATGTATTTGTGACATTTGTTCTGTCAGGCAGACTGCATTGCGCCCTTACCTCTAGGTGGGGTCCTTTTTCCCATTTACTCATCCCACCGGCTGTCGGTATTGCCGATTTCCGAGGCGGTCGTCATGTAGCCCCCTGGCCAAATGCGTCCATCCGGCAGAATTAGCCTACCGAGTCCGATTATGCTTGACACCCACATTGCTGCTCGCAGCTATATTTGGGTGTCAAGCAACTATGTTGCGAGACAACCTATTGTTATTGTACGAATTCTTATTATTATTATTATTATTATGCTGCCATTGGAGTCAATGGCAGCCCATAGAACCGCTTGGCGAAAAGTTGTGAAATTTGGCACACTTGTTCAGGACTGCCCCATTAGCCCATTAAGCCAATCTCAGGTCGCTAGCCCAACAGCTCTAGCGCCACCAACAGGTCAAAGTTGGGCATGCATTCATGTTCATAACTTTCGACCTATTCGACCAATTTTCACAAACCAGGTATCATTGGATTCCTTGAACCAAGCCCAGTTCAACACACCCTATGACGTCATTGCGTTATGACGTATATGTCCGCCATCTTGGTTTATGTCAAAAACCCTCAAAATGCTACTTCTATCACAAATCTTGTCCAATCATCTCGAAACTTGGTACACATGATCTTCTGGCCATGCTTGATGAAAAACATCGAATAGATTTGTCAAATTCAAAACCGTTTGCCCGCTAAAGCCAATCAAATTTGGCGGCGAAGCCGCCAAACAGGAAGTGAGCCGATTTCTCAGCATCCCTTTGACATATCATAACCAGACTTGGTATATAGACCCATGGCCTCATAAAGGTGACACTGATTTAATTTGGTGACCTTTGACCTGGAGGGGGCGCTGTTATTAATGTCCATGTGTTTTGACCTCTTTCTCTTCACATGAGTACATTTACAACTTATTTTCAATGTCTGGTGATACTATCAGACCTCCCCGTATAGCTAGTATATTATAACTTGCACAAATATCCGCGACAGCCAATGATATTCAACCGCGAAGCCGCCAAACTGGAAAAACGCCAATATCTCAGCATCCCTTGGACAAATCATAACCAAACTTGATACCTAGACCCATAACATCATTATGGGGACACTCAATGAATTTGGTGACCATTGACCTCTAGGGGGCGCTATAATTAATGAAGACGTGTTTTAACTCCTCTCTCTTCACATGAGTACATTTCAAACTTATTATCAATGTTTAATGATACTGTCAGACCTCCCCATATATCTTGTAAATTATTTTGTTGATATTGTTCCGAATACCCCTATGTATTTGTGACATTTGTTCTGTCAGGCAGACTGCATTGCCCCCTTACCTCTAGGTGGGGTCCTTTTCCCATTTACTCATCCCACCGGCTGTCGGTATTGCCGATTTCCGAGGCGGTCGTCATGTAGCCCCCTGGCCGATTGCGTCCATCCGGCAGAATAAGCCTACCGAGTCCGATTATGCTTGACACCCACATTGCTGCTCGCAGCTATATTTGGGTGTCAAGCAACTATGTTGCGAGACAACCTATTGTTATTGTACGAATTCTTATTATTATTGGGTGTCAAGCAACTATGTTGCGAGACAACCTATTGTTATTGTACGAATTCTTATTATTATTATTATTATTATTATTATTATGCTGCCATTGGAGTCAATGGTAGCCCATAGAACCGCTTGGCGAAAAGTTGTGAAATTTGGCACACTGGTTCAGGACAGCCCCATTAGCCCATTAAGCCAATCTCAGGTCGCTAGCCCTACAGCTCTAGCGCCACCAACAGGTCAAAGTTGGGCATGCATTCATGTTCATAACTTTCGACCTATTCGACCAATATTCACAAACCAGGTATCATTGGATTCCTTGAACCAAGCCCAGTTCAACAAACCCTATGACGTCATTGTGCCATGACGTATATTTCCGCCATCTTGGTTTATGTCAAAAACCTTCAAAATGCTACTTCTATCACAAATCTTGTCCAATCATCTCGAATCTTGACACACATGATCTTCTGGCCATGCTTGATAAAAAACATCGAATAGATTTGTCAAATTCAAAACCGTTTGTCCGCTAAAGCCAATCAAATTTAACCGCCAAGTTGCCAAACCGGAAGTAAGCCCATATCTCAGAAGCCCTTTGACCTATCATAACCAACCTTGGTAAAGAGACCCATGACCGCATCACGGTGACACTGAATGAATTTGGTGACCCTTGACCTCTAGGTGGCGCTGTTATTAATGTCGATGTGTTTTGACTCCTCTCTCTTCACATGAGTACATTTAAAACTTATTTTCAATGTCTGGTGATACTATCAGACCTCCCCATATAGCTCATATATTACGTCTTGCAGAAATATCCGCGACAGCCAATGATATTCGAGCGCGAAGCCGGAAAACCGGAAACATGCCAATATCTCTGCAGCCCTTTGACATATCATAACCAAACTTGATACATTGACCCATAACATAATCATGGGGACACTCAAAGAATTTGGTGACCATTTACCGCTAGGGGGCGCTATAATTAATGAAGACGTGTTTTAACTCCTCTCTCTTCACATGAGTACATTTCAAACTTATTTTCAATGTCTGATGATACTGTCAGACCTACTCATATAGCATATAAATTATTTCTCATTGCAACATCAGAACTTGGCCGCCATGTTGAAAGTTGTCAAAATCAGTTGTAAATTCCCACAGGCCACAAATTATGTCCAATCTTCATGAAACTCTGCATATATGATCTTCAGACCAAGCTGAACTAATGTGTTAAACAGCTTTCTCAAATTCAAAACCGTTTGGCCGTGACAGGCAATCAAACTTGACGGCGCTCATTAATGGGTAGACACTGCACTCGTGTGGCGATAAGCGGTACTTAATGTATAATGCAACAATGACTATATTTACCATTCCGCCCACTTAAAATATAAACTGCAATTCCCACTGGATCAGATGCTTCACGAACCACCTCCAGAAGGGATGCTTGTTTACATGGTGTCTCTTTTAGGGATATTGTTCCGAATACCCCTATGTATTTGTGACATTTGTTCTGTCAGGCAGACTGCATTGCGCCCTTACCTCTAGGTGGGGTCCTTTTTCCCATTTACTCATCCCACCGGCTGTCGGTATTGCCGATTTCCGAGGCGGTCGTCATGTAGCCCCCAGGCCAATTGCGTCCATCCGGCAGAATTAGCCTACCGAGTCCGATTATGCTTGACACCCACATTGCTGCTCGCAGCTATATTTATTATTATTATTATGCTGCCATTGGAGTCAATGGCAGCCCATAGAACCGCTTGGCGAAAAGTTGTGAAATTTGGCACACTTGTTCAGGACTGCCCCATTAGCCCATTAAGCCAATCTAAGGTCGCTAGCCCAACAGCTCTAGCGCCACCAACAGGTCAAAGTTGGGCATGCATTCATGTTCATAACTTTCGACCTATTCGACCAATTTTCACAAACCAGGTATCATTGGATTCCTTGAACCAAGCCCAGCTCAACAAACCCTATGACGTCATTGCGCCATGACGTATATGTCCGCCATCTTGGTTTATGTCAAAAACCTTCAAAATGCTACTCCTATCACAAATCTTGTCCAATCATCTCGAATCTTGACACACATGATCTTCTGGCCATGCTTGATAAAAAACATCGAATAGATTTGTCAAATTCAAAACCGTTTGTCCGCTAAAGCCAATCAAATTTAACCGCCAAGTTGCCAAACCGGAAGTAAGCCCATATCTCAGAAGCCCTTTGACCTATCATAACCAACCTTGGTAGAGAGACCCATGACCGCATCACGGTGACACTGAATGAATTTGGTGACCCTTGACCTCTAGGTGGCGCTGTTATTAATGTCGATGTGTTTTGACTCCTCTCTCTTCACATGAGTACATTTAAAACTTATTTTCAATGTCTGGTGATACTATCAGACCTCCCCATATAGCTCATATATTACGTCTTGCAGAAATATCCGCGACAGCCAATGATATTCGAGCGCGAAGCCGGAAAACCGGAAACACGCCAATATCTCTGCAGCCCTTTGACATATCATAACCAAACTTGATACATTGACCCATAACATAATCATGGGGACACTCAAAGAATTTGGTGACCATTGACCGCTAGGGGGCGCTATAATTAATGAAGACGTGTTTTAACTCCTCTCTCTTCACATGAGTACATTTCAAACTTATTTTCAATGTCTGATGATACTGTCAGACCTACTCATATAGCTTATAAATTATTTCTCATTATTATTGGGTGTCAAGCAACTATGTTGCGAGACAACCTATTGTTATTGTACGAATTCTTATTATTCTTATTGGGTGTCAAGCAACTATGTTGCGAGACAACCTATTGTTATTGTACGAATTCTTATTATTATTGGGTGTCAAGCAACTATGTTGCGAGACAACCTATTGTTATTGTACGAATTCTTATTATTATTATTATTATTATTATTATGCTGCCATTGGAGTCAATGGCAGCCCATAGAACCGCTTGGCGAAAAGTTGTGAAATTTGGCACACTTGTTCAGGACTGCCCCATTAGCCCATTAAGCCAATCTAAGGTCGCTAGCCCAACAGCTCTAGCGCCACCAACAGGTCAAAGTTGGGCATGCATTCATGTTCATAACTTTTGACCTATTCGACCAATTTTCACAAACCAGGTATCATTGGATTCCTTGAACCAAGCCCAGTTCAACACATCCTATGACGTCATTGCGCCATGACGTATATGTCCGCCATCTTGGTTTATGTCAAAAACCTTCAAAATGCTACTCCTATCACAAATCTTGTCCAATCATCTCGAAACTTGGCACACATGATCTTCTGGCCATCCTTGATGAAAAACATCGAATAGATTTGTCAAATTCAAAACCGTTTGCCCGCTAAAGCCAATCAAATTTGGCGGCAAAGCCGCCAAACAGGAAGTGAGCCGATTTCTCAGCATCCCTTTGACATATCATAACCAGACTTGGTATATAGACCCATGGCCTCATAAAGGTGACACTGATTTAATTTGGTGACCTTTGACCTGTAGGGGGCGCTGTTATTAATGTCCATGTGTTTTGACCTTTTTCTCTTCACATGAGTACATTTACAACTTATTTTCAATGTCTGGTGATACTATCAGACCTCCCCGTATAGCTAGTATATTATAACTTGCACAAATATCCGCGACAGCCAATGATATTCAACCGCGAAGCCGCCAAACTGGAAAAACGCCAATATCTCAGTATCCCTTGGACAAATCATAACCAAACTTGATACATAGACCCATAACATCATTATGGGGACACTCAATGAATTTGGTGACCATTGACCTCTAGGGGGCGCTATAATTAATGAAGACGTGTTTTAACTCCTCTCTCTTCACATGAGTACATTTCAAACTTATTATCAATGTTTAATGATACTGTCAGACCTCCCCATATATCTTGTAAATTATTTTGTTGATATTGTTCCGAATACCCCTATGTATTTGTGACATTTGTTCTGTCAGGCAGACTGCATTGCCCCCTTACCTCTAGGTGGGGTCCTTTTCCCATTTACTCATCCCACCGGCTGTCGGTATTGCCGATTTCCGAGGCGGTCGTCATGTAGCCCCCTGGCCGATTGCGTCCATCCGGCAGAATAAGCCTACCGAGTCCGATTATGCTTGACACCCACATTGCTGCTCGCAGCTATATTTGGGTGTCAAGCAACTATGTTGCGAGACAACCTATTGTTATTGTACGAATTCTTATTATTATTATTATTATTATGCTGCCATTGGAGTCAATGGCAGCCCATAGAACCGCTTGGCGAAAAGTTGTGAAATTTGGCACACTTGTTCAGGACTGCCCCATTAGCCCATTAAGCCAATCTAAGGTCGCTAGCCCAACAGCTCTAGCGCCACCAACAGGTCAAAGTTGGGCATGCATTCATGTTCATAACTTTTGACCTATTCGACCAATTTTCACAAACCAGGTATCATTGGATTCCTTGAACCAAGCCCAGTTCAACACATCCTATGACGTCATTGCGCCATGACGTATATGTCCGCCATCTTGGTTTATGTCAAAAACCTTCAAAATGCTACTCCTATCACAAATCTTGTCCAATCATCTCGAAACTTGGCACACATGATCTTCTGGCCATCCTTGATGAAAAACATCGAATAGATTTGTCAAATTCAAAACCGTTTGCCCGCTAAAGCCAATCAAATTTGGCGGCGAAGCCGCCAAACAGGAAGTGAGCCGATTTCTCAGCATCCCTTTGACATATCATAACCAGACTTGGTATATAGACCCATGGCCTCATAAAGGTGACACTGATTTAATTTGGTGACCTTTGACCTGTAGGGGGCGCTGTTATTAATGTCCATGTGTTTTGACCTCTTTCTCTTCACATGAGTACATTTACAACTTATTTTCAATGTCTGGTGATACTATCAGACCTCCCCGTATAGCTAGTATATTATAACTTGCACAAATATCCGCGACAGCCAATGATATTCAACCGCGAAGCCGCCAAACTGGAAAAACGCCAATATCTCAGTATCCCTTGGACAAATCATAACCAAACTTGATACATAGACCCATAACATCATTATGGGGACACTCAATGAATTTGGTGACCATTGACCTCTAGGGGGCGCTATAATTAATGAAGACGTGTTTTAACTCCTCTCTCTTCACATGAGTACATTTCAAACTTATTATCAATGTTTAATGATACTGTCAGACCTCCCCATATATCTTGTAAATTATTTTGTTGATATTGTTCCGAATACCCCTATGTATTTGTGACATTTGTTCTGTCAGGCAGACTGCATTGCGCCCTTACCTCTAGGTGGGGTCCTTTTTCCCATTTACTCATCCCACCGGCTGTCGGTATTGCCGATTTCCGAGGCGGTCGTCATGTAGCCCCCAGGCCGATTGCGTCCATCCGGCAGAATTAGCCTACCGAGTCCGATTATGCTTGACACCCACATTGCTGCTCGCAGCTATATTTATTATTATTATCCTTCAATGGGAGTCAATGGCAGCCCATAGAACCGCTTGGCGAAAAGTTGTGAAATTTGCCACACTGGTTCAAGACAGCCCCATTAGCCCATTAACCCAATCTCAGGTCTCTAGCTCCACAGCTCTAGCGCCACCAACAGGTCAAAGTTGGACATGCATTCATGTTCATAACTTTCGACCTATTTGACCAATATTCACAAACCAGGTATCATTGGATTCCTTGGTCCAAGCCAAGTTCAACACACCCTATGACGTCATTGCGCCATGACGTATATTTCTGCCATCTTGGTTTATGTCAAAAACCTTCAAAGTGCTACTTCTATCACAAATCTTGTCCAATAATCTCGAAACTTGGCACATATCATCTTCCAACCATGCTTGATGCAAAACATTGAATAGACCTTTCAAATTCAAAACCGTTTGCCCGCTAGATCCAATCAAATTTGGCGGCGAAGCCGCCAAACCGGATGTAAGCCCATATCTCAGCAGCCCTTTGACATATTATAACCAACCTTGGTAGATAGACCCATGACCCCATAAAGGTTACACTGAATGAATTTAGTGACCTTTGACCTCTAGGGGGCGCTGTTATTAATGTTGATGTGTTTTGACTCCTCTCTCTTCACATGAGTACATTTCAAACTTATTATTAATGTCTGGTGATACTATCAGACCTCCCCGTATGGCTAGCATATTATTTATTGCAGAAATATCCGCGACAGCCAAAAAATATTCGGCCGCGAAGCCGCCAAACCGGAAACACGCCAATATCTCAGCAGCCCTTTGACATATCATAACCAATATTCCAATATACCAATATTCACAAACCAGGTATCATTGGATTCCTTGGTCCAAGCCCAGTTCAACACACCCTATGACGTCATTGCGCCATGACGTATATTTCCGCCATCTTGGTTTATGTCAAAAACCATCAAAATGCTACTTCTATCACAAATCTTGTCCAAACATCTCGAAACTTGGCACGCATGATCTTCTGGCCATCCATGATGAAAAACATTGAATAGATTTGTCAAATTCAAAACCGCTTGCCCGCTAAAGCCAATCAAATTTGACCGGAAGTAAGCCCATATCTCAGCAGTTCTTTGACATATCATAATTAACCTTGGTACATAGACCCATGACCCCATCACGGTGACACTGAATTAATTTGGTGACCTTTGACTTCTAGCTGGCGCTGTTATTAATGTCGAAGTGTTTTGACTCCTCTCTCTTCACATGAGTACATTTCAAACTTATTTTCAATGTTTGGTGATACTATCAGACCTCCCCGTGTGGCTTGCATATTATTTATTGCAGAAATATCCGTGACAGCCAATGATATTCGACCGCGAAGCCACCAAACCGGAAACACGCCAATATCTCAGCATCCCTTTGACATATCATGACCAAACTTGTTACATAGACCCATAACATCATCATGGGGACACTCAATGAATGACCATTGGTGACCATTGACCTCTAGGGGGCGCTATAATTAATGAAGACGTGTTTTAACTCCTCTCTCTTCACATGAGTACATTTCAAACTTATTTTTAATGTTTGAGGATACTGCCAGACCTCCTTATATAGCTTTAAAATTATTTCTCATTGCAACATCAGAACTTGGCCGCCATGTTGAAAATTGTCAAAATCAATTGTAAAATTCCACAGGCCACATATTATGTCCAATCTTCATGAAACTTGGCATATATGATCTTCCGACCAAGCTGAACAAATGTATTATACAGCTTTCTCAAATTCAAAACCGTTTGGCCGTGACAGTCAATCAAACTTGACGGCGCTCATTAATGGGTAGACACTGCACTCGTGTGGCGCTCATTAATGGGTAGACACTGCACTCGTGTGGCGACGTGCGGTACTTAATGTATAATGCAACAATGACTATATTTACCATTCCGCCCGCTTACGATATAAACTGCAATTCCCACTGGATTCGATGCTTCACAAACTACCTCCAGAACGGATGCTTGTTTACATTGTGTCACTTTTAGAGATATTGTTCCGAATACCCCTATGTATTAGTGACATTTGTTCTGCCAGGCAGACTGTATTGCGCCCTTACCTCTAGGTGGGGTCCTTTTCCCATTTACTCATCCCACCGGCTGTCGGTATTTCCGATTTCCGAGACGGTCGTCATGTCCCATTATGTTTGACACCCACATTGCTGCTCGCAGCTATATTTATTATTATTTCTCTGTCTCTCTCATTACTTTCTTTGAACTATTTATTTTGTGTTATAAGTTTGATATTTTGATATTTGTATAATCTATGCTTATTTTCATTGTTAAAATTTGCAACGTATACTCATGACGAGACAACTGTTCCTTGTGGGTGTTTTTGTTGTGTCTATAAAAAGAAAAAACCCAATAAAAATATGAAAAAAAAAAAAAAAAAGGCATGTTGGATGTTTTTATTTTCTGCAGTTTAGACTTCGTCTATCACCTATTTTTGAAAGCAAAACACCAAGCTCATTGATTTAACCAGGCAGGGTTATTTGAAGCAATTAATTAAATATGTGTGAGAGGTCAGTCCTCCTTCTGAGTTTGCTTCCTATTTATGTCTAGTGTACACCCCTGCTGTCCACAAGCACCCCCCACCCCTTATGGATTTGGAGAATTGTTGCCACGTCCCAGTGGTGGTGGTATCATATATATGAAAGAGGGCATTCAATTATACTGCAACGACCAATAAGAAGGCCGAAGCCCTAAAGGAAGTGATGCAATAGGTGACTGGGGTCTCTTATATATACTGTAAAAGGGGTTCTACGCATCAACCTGTGGCTCCAGCCCCACAGGAAATGACTCAGCAAGTGCTCCATCTCGTAGCAGCTCACCCAGCGGCTCGCTTGGAAGATTTTGGCCTGAAGTTCTTCCCAGACCTACACCCTAGCCATCCAACATGCATATCTGATACTCAGGCCTCTCTTTAATAATGACAAAAATTTATTTATTTAATTTATTTAAATTTATGGGAGAAATGCACATGAACTTTTTGTCATCTCATAATCGGCGTGGTGCCGGCTCATTTTGACCTTTTGACCCCAGACTTCAAAAACGTGGCCACAGGCCAGCTGTGTCTGCACACCTTAACCCATTTACTCCTAAAACGCCTGCCAAAAACGCCTATAAAAACCTATGTATAATAGATATAAATGTCCTTATCTCCTGAGGGTTTTCTGAAAAATACTAAGAATTGTCAACGTCTATGAAAACCTTAATATCTAAGCCTCTGTAGCACATAGAAACATGAAATAAATTGCATTTTAAAGGTAAGACTCACAGGTTGTATTAAAACATGCTCATTTAGCACTAACATAGCAACTCATTTTTATAAAGAATCTCAAAGTCAGATTGGTAAGGAAAAATACTTTATATCATCAAATAACATATCACAAATAACATTTTAAAACATGCCAACACACAGAACAAGGCACCTTGGTATGATAGGAGGTGGGAAAGAAGTGGGGAAAGTCCTGAGACAGAACTGGGAACATTCTCAGTCTGAGCTCCATGGCTCACAACCCTCCTTTTTGAACGCACGCACGCACGCACGCACGCACGCACGCACGCACGCACGCACGCACGCACGCACGCACGCACGCACGCACACACACACAACGATCAGCTCCATGGTCAGATCCTCCAGCCAGTCTTTGTAGCCCCCCCTCCTATATTTCCAGTCGGCTCCTCCTGCAGACCTGGCAGCCACAAAGGCATTGTAGCACGCCACCGTGAGGAAATAAAAAAAAAGCCTCCTCCACCACTTTGTAGACCTATGCTGGATCTGGTAGTATCCCACCATCTGGTCCAGTAGGTACCCCCTTCATGTGCTGCTGGTAGTCAGCAAGGCAGGCTGGCACACAAACCTCCACTTGGCGTTGACCATTCGCCTTCCTCCTTACTGACCCAAAAGCTGTCGGGTCATGGAAATTTGACAGGACCATCACTGCCTTGGTGTCCTGCCATATGCAGAAGGTCAGGTCATCCTGCTGCGCCACCTTCAAATGGTGCCTGTTCATGCCAGCCTGCTTCGTGAGGTCCTTGCTCTTGGGGAGGCCCTTTCTATTGGCACGCACCGTCCCACAAGCTTGTACCCCCCTGTTCTTGAGGTCCACCATCAATGGGACACCAGTGTAAAAGTTATCCATGTATATGGTGAGGTTGGATCCAAAGTAAGGTTTGGCCAGGTCCATCACAATTCTGTGAGCCAGGTCTTTCTCAGCCTTACCCTGAATGGCCCCCGTGTAAACTTGGAAATTATTGACATAGCCTGTCTTACTTTCCGCCATCACCCACACCTTTACTCCCCACTTCACTGGCGTCATGGGGAGGTACTGCCGGAAGGCCAGGCGTCCCTTGAACTTCACCATGGACTCATCCACGGTGACAAAGCCATTGACCTCATAGAGATCCTGGAATTTGGCAAGGAGGAGGTCCATGAATCCCCGGAGCTTCCAGAGCTTGTCGGACTTGTCCACAGCAGGGTCCATGTTATCTTGGAGATGGAGATATCTAAAAATGCACATAAGATTAATGAGTTTATGCCCAACATTGCCATCATATTTGTTGTATGTTGTATGATGCAGGGATATTGGCAATACTACAAACGGTTGTGCTGTGTTTAGCCAGAGAAATACCCCAGGAAATCGTATCTTGTGTGGCCAAGCTAGTTTTGCCATTACAAATATAATTTAATAATACTAAAATGTTACAAATAAATACAGGTTACTTGATTCATGATAAAGTGAAGCTACCACCAAGCTACTGAGGATTGTAGTAAGTTACCATCTTCTAGGGCTTTGACTTTTGCCCAAAAATCATATTCGAAGTTTGTTTGTTTATTAATATTAATATTCGAATAATTAGGGCTGCTTAATATTGTTTGTTTTGATTTTTTTTTTTGATATTCGAAATATATTCGAATAACAAAGTTCGGAGTCAAAGCCCTACTATCTTCTCTACAAGTAGTGAAGCTACTGACCAACACTGCTATTTATTATGCTATTTAATTATTATGGCATTATTATATCAATAGTAGCAGAAGGCTGTAGCACCACTATCATTACTGGCCATGACGGAGTCAGTGCGCTAACGCTACCGTAAGACATAGGAACTCGGAAGAGAGCGCAAGAATACAAATCATTACCTCCAGATCATGTCAAAACGATCCCGTGCCATGGCCTTGGGGACGTGTGTTTGGTACAGCCACTTGGTCTGCCTCCAATAATCCCGGCGTGCTGGCAGTTTCAGGACCCCAAAAGTGAAGCAGAGCCCGACAAACGTTTTCATCTCGGTTTTGGAGATGGGGTTCCACTTCGAATTGGATGGGGTTTGGCCGCGCGTCTGATCCGCATACAAATTAGTTTGGGTCACCAACATGTCCCAAAGTTCATCGTCGACTATCCGTGAAAACACCCCAAGGGGGGTTTCATCCATGGCAATCGGCTGCTTCGGTCCCGGTTTTCGCGTGAACTGCCTTGGATTTCGGGGCATGTATCCATCCGTCGTCCAGTCCACCTGAAATCCCGCAAAGTCTTCGTCGTCCTCCTCCTCTCCTTCGACCCAAGATTCCCACTCCTGGGCTCGATCCAAAGGATCATCAGGTACAAAACCTTCTACCTCCCCCTCCCTCTCAAACTCCACACTCTCTCCCAACTCCACATCGCTGCCGTCGCTGTCACAGTACTCGTTGCTAGCCATTTTTGCCGGGGATTTTTATTTATTTTTATTTTTTTATAGGTTTGCGATTTTATTTGATTGACGTGATTGTCGGCCAACGACGACATTTGGGTGGTCACGTGGTTTTTAAAGACCCACAAGACCCACCTCATGTGTATTTGAACCAATGACAGTGCATTCTATGCTGCATGCGTCAAGAAAATGACGACATATCAACAATGCTGCGTTACGCAGCAGCCGGCAGGAGACTCAAAGCTGCGCTACGCAGAAACCGGCGGGAGATGCAATGCTGCGCCGCGCAGCATCCGGCACGAATGGGTTAAGCCACAAATGTACACCTCCATCCAACAAAAAATGGGGACTTGAGACTAACCTCTGTCTTATGTATATTTACTCTACTGTTGGAGGTCATGACCCTTTTCCGGCCTTTTCGAGATAGCTAGGGATTCTAAAATGTTTACACACATTTCCCGGCGACCCGAGAACGACCTATCCGAGATTTGGAGTTCTAGCCCTTAGAGAAAAAAAAAATCTCAAATGGACTGTTATTTGGATAAAGCCCCTCAGAAGTGTTGCCTGCAAGATAGGCCTAGTGGTTCAGAATGTAGGCGCCTCAATTATGTCAAAAAACATAGATAGATGTCTTAGTCAGGCGTGACTCATCCACTCACAGCACGCTGGGCTGCAGGAGTTTAGCAATCCTGCTAGCAACATGATAGTCTACGTTGCAGAGTCTAGAACAGCAGATGGCTTAGCTGAACCAGGATCTATTGCACCAATTGTTTCAGAGTGTTGAGTGTTAACCGGACTCCCTCTGCAATTAACGCTGTACCTATATGTACGGTGGTGCAAAACCGCATGTCAAATCGCATGTCAAATCGCATGGTAAATCGCATGTCAAATCGCATGGTAAATCGCATGACAAATCGCATGTCAAATCGCATGGTAAATCGCATGACAGAGCAGAGTGTTAACCGCACTCCCTCTGAAATTAACGCTGTACCTAGTACAGGCGTGCAAAATCGCATGGCAAATCGCATGATAAACCGCACGTCAAATCAAATACTAACAACTAACCGGATTCCCCCTGAAATTAACACTGTACCTATATGTACGGTGGTGCGGCCTCGCACTGTCTCGAGGTGTAAAACCCGCAGGCGAGGGCCGCGACCAGTATGTCGAATTCTCGCGATCCCATTGATCGCCTCAGAGCTGAGTGTTAACCAGACTCCCTCTGAAAATAACGCTGTACCTATATGTACGGTGGTGCGGCCTCGCGCTGTCTCGAGGTGTAAAACCCGCAGGCGAGGGCCGCAATCAGTATGTCGAAACCGCGGCATCCCCTTGACCGCTTCAGAGCTGAGTGTTAACCGGACTCCCTCTGAAAATAATAAAAAGGAAGCACTCAGAATAGGGTTCATGAACATAAGGTTGCTTTCATCGAAGGCGCTCTTGGTCCATGATCTAATTATTGATGAAAAGATCGACATACTGGGGCTTTGTGAAACCTGGTTAAAACCAGATGAGTTTCTAGCCCTAAACGAAGCTACTCCACCCCATTACGTTAGCACCCAAGTATCTAGAGAAGTTAAGAAAGGTGGTGGAGTAGCCCTGATATCTAATTCTAAGCTTAATTTAAAGCCAAAGAATAGATATATTTTCAGATCCTTTGAGGTGCTAGCGCTCTGCACCTCAGCTCCCCGAGAAGCGAAACGAGTTCCAGACTCTTTCGTTTTAGCTGTAGTATACCGTCCCCCAGGACCGTATTCTGTTTTTGTTGATGAGTTTTCTGACTTTGCAGCTGATCTGGCTACATACTCAGACAATATTTTGCTTATTGGGGATTTCAACATTCATGTGAATAACCCGTCTGATGCCCTCGCAAGGGCTTTTCTGTCCATTACAGATACGCTTGGCTTCAAACAGCTCGTCCAGCACCCAACCCACATCGGTGGAAACACGCTGGATCTCGTTCTGACCCGCGGTGTAGACATTTCACAGCTAGTGGTCTCTTCCTACACCTCAGCTTTATCAGACCACTTTTTTGCTCACTTTCCAGGTGGTGGTATCCTGCCCCTGTGACGATCAGCAAGCTACTTTCAGCTGTCGCCGCATCACACCTGCAACCATTAAAGCTATGGCAGATAAGTTATCTGGTTCACTTGCACCTCTCTGTAACTATAATGGTTCTGTGGAGTGCCTTACTGATGACCTCAACATTGCCTTGTCTGTTGCCATTGATTCAGTTGCTCCGAACGTAACTAAAAAACGAACATTGAAAAAACCAGCCCCCTGGTTTAATGCAGAAACGCGCATTTTGAAGCGAAATTGCAGGATCCTTGAACGCAAATGGCGCTCGACTAAACTTGAGGTCTTTCAATTTGCATGGCATAACAGTCTGCTCACCTATAAGGGTGCGCTGACTACTGCCAGGAATGCCTACTTTTCCAGTATCATTAATTTGAATAGAAACAATCCTAAGTTTCTTTTTGACACGGTGAGGAGTCTCACTCAGAAACAAACTCAGACCGTAGGCTCATCGATCGTGGCAGGTGAATTCATGGATTTCTTTGAGAATAAGATTCAATCAATTAGAGAGGAAATTGATGCTTGCCGTGCGGCTAATCCTACACATCCTGTGTGGCATGATGGGTTCCTGCCAAGTAGGATGGTGAACTCTGACGCAACTCTCTTGGAGTTCAAGGCAATTCCTTTGGTGGAACTTGAAAGGGTGATAAAGGCATCAAAGCCAACAACTTGTATGTTGGATCCTCTCCCTTCCAGGGTTCTTAAGGAACTTCTTCCAACGGTGGGGCCAGCAATCCTCTCGCTTATGAATCTTTCATTTTCAACAGGAATTGTTCCCTCCAATTTCAAGGCTGCGGTGTTAAAACCGCTACTCAAAAAGCCTGGCCTAGATCCTGAATTAGTCAGGAACTATCGGCCTATATCGAATCTGCCCTTCCTGTCCAAGGTACAGGAAAGGATTGTAGCAAAGCAAATTGTTGATTATTTGACGAGGAACAATCTCTTTGAACCTTTCCAGTCGGGGTTCAGGAATTTCCACTCAACTGAAACTGCTATTACAAGAGTTGTAAATGACATCCTTCTAGCTTTGGATAAAAATACAAGCACAATGCTTGTGTTATTGGATCTGAGCGCTGCGTTTGATACGATCGACCACAGCACTCTTCTTCACCGTCTTGAACACTATGTTGGTTTCGGGGGTACGGCTCTTGGTTGGCTTGAATCGTACCTCACAGATAGAACCCAATTTGTGCTTCATGAGGGTGCAGAATCAAAGCACTGTAAATTACGCTTCGGCGTACCACAAGGGTCGGTTCTTGGTCCATTACTTTTTGCAATTTACATGCTTCCCCTGGGCGACGTTATCCGCAGCTTCGGAATTAGTTTCCATTGCTATGCGGATGACACCCAGCTCTACATTCCTGTAGATTCCGGGGACTCGGCCCAGATTCAAAGGGTTGAGTCCTGTCTGGCTGCTGTGAAGGGCTGGATGTCACAAAACTTCCTACAGCTTAATTCTGGGAAGACAGAGCTGATAGTTATCGGCTCGAAGCGGGACCGGGAAGAGTTTGAGGATGTCTCTCTGTGGTTGGATGGCTTCGCCATCCCACAGAGTGCGTCCGTCAGAAATCTTGGTGTCCTGTTTGACCCTCAATTATGCTTTGATTAACATATAAGAAGTATAACTAGAATTGCCTTTTTCCATCTGAGAAACATTGCAAGAATCAGACCAATGAAAAGATATTCCATTTTGGCCAATGTTTGGAAAGTAATAATATTTGAGGGAACTTTTTCTTCTATTTTTTCTGTTGTTTTAGCAGCGAAATGCATTGTGTTTGTGTGTGTGTGTGTGTGTGTGTGTGTGTGTGTGTGTGTGTGTGTGTGTGTGTGTGTGCGCGCACTACTTTGGTTTACATTTTTTTTTAATGATTTATAATAAGCATCCTTTTATTCTATAAAACCAGTTTAATTTGAACATATTTCCAGTTTATCATAAAAATGATATATCATGTTTTGCCATCTCAAACCCTCAAAATGTCAGGTGGTGCAACCGTCCGAGCAAGTTATCACTATGTGAAATGCATTAAATATGTAATTTTAAATATGAATTAATATAATATTAATATGGTGGCATCATTTTATATTGAAAACCTTTCAAATAATCAAATGCATCATCAAAAGGACCCCAACTGACCTTTACTGATGAGTGAAACGTTTGTAAATCTCTCTCAAATATTGATAAAAATAACGGACCGGTCACCCAGTACCGTAATAAAAATAACTTTTACCTGCTGAGCACCATCCCCTTCCTTTCAGGATTCAAGCAGGTCACTTGGAACTTCTCTGAGAAGTCTCACGGTAAAGGTGCACCAGATGGGGTTGGGGGTGCTGTCAAAAGGAAGCTGACTCTTCTGTCAACATGTGAGTAGACATTCAAACCCCAGAGGAGTTCTACAGATTTTTGAAGGAGAGACAGACATCAAGTAAAATTAGGTTTTCTGGGTGTGTGAGGAGGACATCAGGAAGTATGATGACTCTGTCCCTGAAGTTGTGCCCCTGGTAAAGGGAACTATGGGCATACACCAGATCCTGTCAACTGAACCAGGGACAATTCTGCATCGAGAGCTGTCCTGTTTCTGTAGCAGGCCTGACATCTGCCAATGCTACAAAACCACCATGATAGGCTTTCGGACGAGCAGTGCCGAGGCAAGTGTGAATGTTCAACAGGGTCTTACTGGCAAATTTGTCTTAGTAAGATATGAGGAACAGCCATTTGTGGGGCAGGTTCTTCAGGTGTTTGATGAGGAGCTAGAGGTCAGCAGCATGCAGCAGTTAGGCTCAAAGAATGCTTTCACTTGGCCCCATCCTGCAGATGTTACCTTTTATTACCACACTGATGTTATAAAGATAATATCCGAACCAGAGCAACTTAATTCAAGGCACACGCGCCTTAACAATGCAGACTGGGACTGCTTTAGTAGGCCCGCCTAAAATGAATCAATTCCATTAATTTGAGCCTATTCAGTTTCTACCAAATTAAGTATCATTTTTGTCATGTAATGTTGCTCAAACAACGTGTTTCTGATCAGTTTAGTACGGTTTACGTAAATGGAATAATAACCAGTTTTTATCTGTGAATGAAAAATGAAATTATTCAACGTATGCGTTGTTATTGTGAATCGTGTCAAGCGGCGCAACCGCATCATCAGGTGTGCAACCAGGTAAAATACTAATTTAAACCAAGAAATGGGATATTGAAGTGAACAAATGTTTGGATATTGTGATGTAAATAATCATTCTATGCAACAATATACTTTTTAAATGTGTAAAGTATTTATTCACATTTTAAATCTAAAGTTTGATGTGGAAAACCCAAAATACCCGCGCCCTACAATTACTTAGAAAAAAAAAAAGGAAGTGAGTTTTCTTTCAAGAAACTTTTGGTTGTACCACCTAACATTTTTTTGCTGGTGAAATTGCAAATACAGTCTAAAACTGTATTGAAGGCTTATTTGTGTGTGTGTGTGTGTGTGTGTGTGTGTGTGTGTGTGTGTGTGTGTGTGTGTGTGTGTGTGTGTGTGTGTGTGTGTGTGTCCACGGCCCAACCCCGCCCATCCTCTGGTGTTAAATAGTTCTGACTGAGTTTTCATAAAGATTATACAATACATACTGTAGGCTATTTTATGTTGAAATGCGACGTAATCCAGTGTTCACGAAAACGTACACTGTCAACCAGGGACGGACTGGCCGTCGGGCATACCTGGGCCGAGGTGCAATATGGGCCGATAGTCCCGAATTTTTTATTATTATTTTTTTTTTCCCATATAATGGTCTGACCGGCTGGCCCACAAAAGTAGTTCATCAGCGGCCCTATTGACACTGGGCTGGCCCAATCACATCCCCTGGGCTGACCCAACACCCCTTTCGATTTGGACCTGCCTACATAATGCATTAGGACGGTAAACAAACTCAGCGTGGCCCATGGCCTTGACATTCTTGACACGCGCACGCTAGTCTGCGGCCCATTGGCTGTCTTCTTTACTGACTAGGGGCTCGTCCAATCATATCACCTTCACCTTCTAAAACACCTTCTACCTTTAGCTTGGTCGGTGCACAGAAACGCACGTTTCGTGAGAATCCTCCAGTCCAAAATGGAGAGAAAGAGAAAAGGGGGTGCAGAGAAACTGCGAGACAAGAAGATGCTTGCTCTTCAAGCCAACGCTGCCAAATGTGGCAAAATATCAGAAATGTTTGCCACGGCAGGGCCATCAGCAGCTCCCGTGGATGACAGTGATGCTGGTGGCGATACGATACAACGACCTACGGTAAGCTTACTGATCATGAATTAAAACGTCTCTAAAATATGTTTGACTTAGGACCTATGTTCTATGGCCAAGTTCGTTTGCATTGTAAATACAAGACAAGTCTGTAGCTGTTGCTAGCCCTCAACCTACTCTACTCTGAAACAGCCAGCCGTTAGCCTACACTCTAATGTTGTGTGTTTGAGAGGTGGGCTAGCCCGTTAGCCTATTGGTGCGCGGTCCAGATACCGAATTATGATAGCCCTATACTCCGACAACAAGAAAGTCATTAGTCCGACAGCCCATTGTTCCGAAATTGTGAACATAGCAGTCCACTGGTAGGCTACATCAAATGAAAATGCTAGGCTACTGTGGTGAAGTTATGGTGTTTCCATAGTAAATATATGCTGATGTTGAGAAGCACAGAGGTAAAGCAACAAGTTGTCTGAGAAAAAGTTGCGAGCAGGGAAAACACATGGATAGGGTGGTGTCATTTATGTGCCATGGTGTACTGTATGATGATGTTATGATGTTCATTTATGAAGACGTGAAAACAGTGGTAGCACTGGCGTGCGAAGTGCTGCAAGATGCGGCGGGAACCACACCACCTCCACCACAAAAAATGAATTCAGCGCCACTTTTCAAAACAATGGGATTTCGGAACAGTGGGTATAATTTTGTCGGAGTAAAGATATTTCGGACCTGTGGGAAGAAGGTCCAGGGGTATTTTTAGGTAAATCACATTCAATAGTTTAATATTATAAATGAGATTCACACTGTCATAATTTAGCCTTGCACATATCCAGTCTATGGTAGCCTGTGAAGTGCTAATGTTAACGCATTGAACCCTAACGTCATGCCATGCATTATTCAGAATGTAGTCCTGTGCGTGAAGTTGACAAGCATTTGCAGTTAAGTATAGCCTCCGTGTACTTTTGAAGTTAAATTGAAAAAATAATCTAATGGTGGTCGCTGGGACAAAACCAGTTGAAAACCCCTGTGCAAGACAATAGCTTCTGAATGTCAAATGCCAACCCTATGTTTGTGGGATGAGTAGTAGGCTAACCCAAGACTGAGCTACTTTTTTGAAAAAAAAAAAGTTGTTATGTAGCTGGTTAGTGACAATGAACAGAAATGGAAGAATACCACTTTTTTTTTTTTAAATCAGCACTGCTTTGTCTGGAAAACTGACAATCAGATTAATCAGCTATGTCTATTCATTATAATTCTCTCTCCCTCATTCATGTTTCATAGGCTACTGAAGATGTCGAAGTCCCTTTTGACTGGGTAAGTTCACAATTTAGTGGGTACTACTCTTGATACAGTAGAGTAACATCTGATCCATCATTTATTCTCTTCTCTATTCTTTGTCTTTGTCTTCTATTTTTTGTCTTTCTCTTCTATTAAACGCAGTTACACACCCAGTCGGATGAACTCTACCCATTACTGTGATGGACGTGGAGTATACTTTTTTTGTTAATAAATAACACCTTTTGGAAGTGTATAATGCGTCCACTCTCACTGATTGCTTTTAACTCATTGCATGGCTTAAGGTATGTGGAAAATAGTTGCACAGTTGGAGTCAGGCTTTTAGCTAGGATTTTTTGTACAGCACTTGATCGTTTTTAGGTAATATTACAATTACACTGATTTATTTATATGTTTAGTAATTTAATACATAACAGTGAGTGTAACTGAAACTAGGTAACAAGGTACAAAATTCAAGTAACAACTTTAACAAAAATAAATAACTTTCTACACAACTTTAAAGTGTATGATGTATATTGTATTGTATTGAATTTAGATTAATTAAGACCACCACCTTAACACACAAACTCTTGTTGAACTCATAAAGTAGTAGGTTCAGTGACGTGCGGTGAGACAGCTGTCTTCTGTAGCTTCTGCGAGCCCGTGAATCAATGTTTCGTTGGAATCATGATGTAACGTTGTTGTAGCGGGAATACAGCAATGCTATTTTCTAATTGGCAGGGCATATGTATGATTCTAGACTTCGCTAAGCACTGAAGCGACTGAAACTGTGAATTTTGATCACATTCAGCGAAGTTAACAGGTAAAACGGGAGAAAAATAGGGCGTCTTTAGGCCGTCCTGCCTAAAAGTAGGGCATCCCATTTCTTCTTATTTTTTAGTAGACTATAGGGCAGACGCCCTGCTAGCTAAAAGCCTGGTTGGTGTAGACATTCGAGAGACCAAAAAGACTGAAAAGGTGTGTTATCGAATTTAGTGGGCTGGTCTGGTTCAAAATGCCCGGGCCGATTTTTTGTCCCAGTCCGCCCCTGCTGTCAACGTATGCTTTTGGCGACTGGGTTGGCTCTCAGATAAACGTGTTTCTAACAAGATGATATCATTAAAAGTTACATGAAGTAACGATTTAATAACACAAACGCAGAAAACCTGTGAGCTGCTAGTTTAGCGAAAGCAGCGTCCCTAGCAACCTGACGTCGTTGAAACATGCGAGCGAGCCGATAAAATCGTCCTAATTACTATAAAACTAAAGATCAGACACAATCACTGACTGAAGATTACGCAAGTAAAATATATATTTCTTGCTAGAAATGTCGTTAGAAACACGTTTAATGGTGAATCTGTCAAACAAATCAATAGTTGCATAACGTGACGGCATCACCGTTGATAGACATTGATTTCCTTTCGTCTATATCCGACGGTGAGGGATTAACATGAATGTCTATCTGATTGACCCCCGCGTTGAAAAACGACGCAAAAGGTATAACATGAATGTCTATCTGACGGACCCCTGCGTTGAAAAACGACGAAAAAGGTACCCATTTTTAGTTGGAAATTGACGCCAGGGATCCTTGGCCATGCGTCACACATTTGACGAGTAGGGAGTGAGACTGTATTGCTCTCTCTCTCTCTCTCTCTCTCTCTCTCTCTCTCTCTCTCTCTCTCTCTCTCTCTCTCTCTCTCTCTCTCTCTCTCTCTCTCTCTCTCTCAGATTAACAGTTGTGCGCATGAGCACGAAATCCCATGACATAGGTGATATATATATATTTATTGTCATTTCACGGATCCCTGTGAGACCAGGTCGACTCGCTCATTGAAACGGGAATCCGTGACTGGTCGACTCCCAGACAGAGGAGCAGAGGGGAGACATTCCCTCCAGGGCCCGGGCCGATGCTCTCTCGGGGGCAACACCCTTCACTTTTACCGACAGTGGGTCTGCTTATAGGTCGGAATATGGTTGGAATGAAGCGGCCACCGATTCTTGACAGGCTGGGCACTTTATTCTTACACACAACCGGACTCGTTCATTACTTCACTAAACTGACACAAATGCATGCTATCGCTCGCGCTCCTCGCTCGTCCACCCACCCGCTGACGACACACACACACACACACACACACACACACACACACACACACACACACACACACACACACACACACACACACACACACACACACACACACACACACACACACACACTGCCAGAGATATGCAAACGATATTTCCCCGTGCTCATAAGATACTTTCGCGTGCTCACCAATAACTTTCTCGTGCTCACGAGAAACTATAATTCTTTTTTTCCCCCATGTCCCTTTACGGGTTCCGTAACTTGTACACAAGGAACCATGTGATTTTACTGTATAGAGTTTGAGAAAATGTCATTTGGAAAACTCACATATGCATATTTTAGCCATTGTAAATTTCATTATGTCAGCACTTTTAAGTGAGCTATAGACCGAATTTCAGATAAGTTCAGGCACTGACTGATATGACCATATTAACCGGTGTGCTGACTAGTCGTACAAACGGACCCATTTGACTTTACTTTATAGATTTTGAGAAAATGTCATTTGGAAAACTCACACATGCAGATAAGTGTGTGAGTTTTTTGTCAAAGTGCTGACAAATTGCATTATGTCAGCACTTTGAAGTGAGCTATAGACCGAATTGCAGATAAGTCTTGCGCTGACTGATATGACCATATTAACCGGTGTGCTGACTAGTCGTACACACGGACCCGTGTGACTTTACTTTAAAGATTTTCAGAAAATGTCCTTTGAAAAGCTCACATATGCATATTTTCGCCTTTGCAATTTGCATTATGTCAGCAATATTAAGTGAGCTATAGACCGAATTCCACATAAGTTCAGGCCCTGACTGATGTGACCATACTAACTGTTGTAGGCTACTGACTACTTGTACACAAGGAACCATGTGATTTTACTGTATCGATTTTTAGAAAATGTCCTTTGAAAAGCTCACATATCCATATTTTCGCCAGTGTTGTACTGACTACTTGTACACAAGGAACCATGTGATTTTACTTTACAGATTTTCAGAAAATCTCCTTTGAAAAGCTCACATATGCATATTTTCGCCTTTGCAAATTGCATCATGTCAGCAATTTGAAGTGAGCTATAGACCGAATTCCACATAAGTTCAGGCCCTGACTGATGTGACCATACTAACTGTTGTAGGCTACTGACTACTTGTACACAAGGAACCATGTGATTTTACTGTATCGATTTTTAGAAAATGTCCTTTGAAAAGCTCACATATCCATATTTTCGCCAGTGTTGTACTGACTACTTGTACACAAGGAACCATGTGATTTTACTGTATAGATTTTGATAAAATGTAATTTGAAAAACTTACATATGCATATTTTCGCCTTTGTAAATTGCATTATGTTAGCACTTTGAAGTGAGCTATTGACCGAATTGCAGATAAGTCTTGCGCTGACTGATATGACCATATTTATGGAAAGCCAAGAAGGCCACAATCCGGCCCTAGAATGGCGCGGTAAAAGTGCAAAACCGCACGGAATCCGCACGGAAACCGTACGGTTTGGCAAGAATTCCGTACGGTTTCCGTACGGTTTTGAATGACTAATAGCCGCGGCTATTAGTCATTCACTCCGGCTATTAGTTATTCACTTCCGGCTATTAGGTATGCAGAACGAGCCCCTCCCTCTTCTTTGCTTGACCACTAAGTTTGAAGGCTGTCTAACCAATCAGAGCTGCAGTGCCTCCATGTTTCGCTGTAACATAACGATAGTTATGTTATTATAACTCTAGTTCTATGATTGTAGGCGTAGCCGTCTAGGCTTCGCCTTATGGGCTTGTCCCGTGCGCGCGTCTGCGCGCGCTGAAAATTCAAACTATGCACCTATCAGCGTGGGCACCGCCCACATTTCCCACGGTATCGTGTCTATATAACGCGGTGTATACCGTCGCTCATCCTCCACGCTTTTCTTTCAGCATTTGGAGGGTACAGCAGGTGGGAAACTAGACGGCTACGCCTACAATCATAGAACTAGAGTTATAATAACATAACTATCGTTCTATTTCATGTAGGCTACGCCGTCTAGGCTTCGCCTTATGGGCTAAGGTGAAGCTGCGAGCGGAGCCCGATCAATGTACTCCTGCTGGACCCCAGTCAAAACGACCTAAGTCACCAGAACACATTAAGACTCAAAAAGCCAAGGAAGTGTAAAACACAACAGCTTTATAAAAACTAATTCCTCCTAGATCAAGCAACGCAATGATCAAGGGAGAAAAAAGTGAGTCTGTAAAGACTCCGGCTCTATTCCGTGCTTCATGGAACCCATGAAAAGGAAAAGAAAACCAGAGCAACACGGTTTCCATTAGGTCCGCTACCACCGGGGGCGGAGCTACGGAATTCGGCTCTCCAATAATGGGACTCTCTCGGCCGTTTCTTATTTGAAGAAAACGGCGGGAGTGCCTCACTGGTAAACAAAACCACCAGACAATTGGCGAGCCAATAGAAAACCCCCTAGCCTGTTTTTCATTTGAAAAAGGTGGGAGAGTAAGAGACTGGTAATCAAGACCAACTCGCCAGCCGGCGAGAGGAAATCCAACCACGCCGCTTTAAAGAACATGTCTATATTCTTAAGCCGTAAAAAGGGGTCCCGGACTCTAGCACAGAGTTGCCGAGTGAGCCCCTGGACATGTCTAACATGTAAAAACGGACAAAGAGGCCGAGGGAAGACCAAGACGCAGCCGCGCAGATGTCTTCCACCGAAACGCCCTTGAGTAGAGCCGTTGAAGCGGCCACGCTCCGTGTGGAGTGAGCTTTAACGCCCAACGGTGGCGCCAAGCCCTGCCGAGAGTAGGCTAGGCAAACACCCTCACATACCCAGCGAGAAAACCGCTGCTTAGAGAGAGCGCGGCCCCTGCTAGCGTCGCTATAACACACAAACAACTGTTGTGTGGAGCGGAACGCTGCCGAGCGATTCACGTACATAGCCAACGCCCGAACCGGGCACAGGAGATGCAACTCAGCCTCCGCCTCACTAGAATGAGGCGGGGGGTGAAAAGCCTTAAGCACAATATCCCTCGACCGAAAAGAACTATTAATGTTCTTCGGGAGGAACGCAGGATTAGGTCTGAGCAACGCGAAGGAGCTGTCCTCGTTTAGCAACAAGCAACTCGGGCTGACAGACAGAGCGGTTAGCTCACCGGCCCGCTTGGCAGAAACCAAGGCCAACAAGAGCGCCGTCTTAAATGACAGGGCATCCAAAGGGGCCTGGGAGAGAGGCTCGAAAGGATCCCTGGACAATCCGCGCAACACGGTGGGGAGATCCCAGCGTGGTGTAAGCACGCGTGAAACAGGCCTAACCCGTCTAGCCCCACGCAAGAATCTCTTGACCAGTGGATGGCTGAAGATCGGTCCACCATCACAGCCTGCATGGCCAGCCGAAACGGCTGCCGCATAGACCTTGATAGTGGAGAAAGCCAAACCTTTTTCCAATAAGTTTTGCAGAAACGAAAGCACGCTTCCCACCTCGCATTGAGATGGGACAGCGTGGTTCGTCTCACACCAATTAGAGAAGGCGCACCACTTCGCCGCATAGAGGGAAGAAGTAGAAGGCGCACGAGCACTCTGAATAGTGTTGATAACCGTCTCAGGCAAACCTTTGCCCTGCAGGATCAACCTCTCAGGAGCCAAACCAACAGCCGTCCCGAGACATCGGGCTGGTGGTGCACCGTCCCGTGGGCCTGTGAAAGCGCATCCGGCCTGAATGGTACTGGCCAAGGCGCCGACCGCGAGAGCGCGGCCAGCTCTGGAAACCACAGAGCTGAACGGTTCTCCGGGGCCACTAATATCAGGGACAGTCTCTCCTGTCTGACCCGTTCCAGAAGAGGAAGGATCAGCTGGAGCGGGGGAAATGCATACAAGAGAGCCCGCGGCCAAGGTGTGTGTGCCAACGCATCTACCCCCAACGGGGGAAGATCCCGAGGGCTGAGGGAGAACCACCACCTGCAGTGCGTGTTCTCCCGGGACGCGAAGAGGTCCACCTGCGCTGTCCCGAACCTCTGCCAGATCAATCTGACAATGTCGGGATGTAACCGCCACTCGTCTCGGCGGGGACCGCCTCGAGACATGAGGTCCGCCCCAAAGTTCTGGGCGCCCGCGATATGCAGGGCTCTCAGACTGCGGAGATATTGATGAGCCCAAAGCCAGAGCTCGACCGCCTTTCGGTGGAGAGCAGGGGAGCGGACTCCCCCCTGTCTGTTGATGTACGCCGCCGCCGACACGCTGTCTGTCCTGATCAGAACGTGGCGGCCGCGCACCAGGTGAAAGAAATGCAACAGCACTTTCCTCACTGCGTCGAGTTCCAACACATTTATGTGTGCTGTAGGGGGCGTGCGCCACTCGTCTCCGACCGAGTGAGAGAGGCACGTTCCTCCCCAACCCGTCAACGAGGCGTCCGTGAAGACCACTACGTAGGACGCCACCCTGCCCAGTGGAACACCCTTGAGAAGGGCGGAGGGTCCTTTCCAATATTCCAGGTCTGGCGACACCGAACGGGGGACGAGGAGCACCCTGAGCTTGTGTCGCCTGGGGTCCAACCGTTGGCGAGCAAACCACCGCTGGAGTCTGCGCATAAAAAGCAGACCCAGGGGGACCACGGGGTGGGCAGCTGCCATCAGCCCCAACAGGCGCATGGTGGACAGTGCGGTCACGTTTCTGCGAACGTGAAAACGGGAGAGCGCCGACAGGATGGCGTCTCGCCGAGGAGGCGAAAGCATCGCAGTCATGGTGGCTGAGTCTAGGCAAAGCCCAAGTAGACTGTCTGCCGGCTGGGGAGCGGGGAGCTCTTCTCCCAGTTGATGGCAAAACCCAGGAAGGAGAGATGGTTTATCACCAACATGGTGTCCCTTCTCGCGGTCTCTTCTGAGTTGCTCAGAATAAGCAGATCGTCTAGGTAGAAAAGAATCCTCTTTCCCTGACGTCTGAGCGGTTCCAACACCGTCTCCACACACTTCGAGAAGGTGCGCGGAGTCAGGAATAGCCGAACGGCAGACACTGGTACTCGTACGCCATCCCCATAAAGGCAAAGCGGAGAAACTTCCTGTGCGCCTGCCGAACAGGGACGTGGAAGTAAGCATCCTTGAGATCCAGGGATGTGAACCAATCGTCCTCTCTCACACACCGGAACAATGCTCCGACCGTGAGCATTCTGAACTTCCTCGTGGCAACGAATCTGTTGAACACGCGAAGATCCAGAATAGGTCTAATTTCCCCTGACTTCTTGGAAACCAGGAAGTAGCGGGAATAAAAACCTAGGTGAGACTCGTGGGGGGGAACGACAGTGATGGACCCCTTTACCAAGAGACGTGCCACCTCTGCTGCAAGACCCGTGCTCGCAGCCGGGTCCCGTAGCGTGGTCTCCACCAACCCCATAAAGGGTGGGGGACAACGCTTGAACTGTATGGGATGGCCCCATCTCAACGTGGTGTCCAACCACGATGGCAGAACGCACCGCTCTTGCCAACACGCATAGCGGTTGGAGAGAGGGTGAGGAAGACCGTCCAGGAATAACCCGTATTCCTCTGCCCCTACCGCCTTCACACTGCGTGTGAACCATGGGGGGCTCCCCATGAAAGGGAGGAGGCTCAGCGAGCGTAGGAGACGTACCACAACTAGCAGTTGTAAAAACAACGAGCTGTCTAGACGTCGCGCTCGTGCCCGCTGAACAGGGAGCGAGCCGTCCGGCCGCAGCACCTGTCCGCAGGCTGTAGCCACAGCGCGCGGACCCATCTCCTCACCTATAATGTGGGGAACCAGGAGACCGGTACAAGCGGCCGTATCCACGGGCTCGTGCAACGAGTCTCTGATCCGTCCACGAGGCTCCAAGGGACGCCGCTTCTTAGAAGCAGGTGAACCAGAGGCCATGTGAACACGCCGTCCGACCGCCACCCTACAGCCACAGGCTGAGAGGGGGGAAGAGGCAACATGGAGGAACGCACCACAAGCGTAGGACGCAGGTGGCCTGAGGAATATCGCTCTTTAGGTACCATGTAGCCTACCGCTGTTCGGCCGAACGGTCTTTACTTTTTTTTTTTTTTTTTAATAGGGAAAGAAAAAGTAGGAGCAAGCTTCCGGAACTTACCGGTCCGTGGCGCTGCTCTACCCGGCTGCTGCGGCACCGGGGCAGGAATCGGAGGCGGCCCCCTGGAACACTGGGACCGGTCTGGACCCCGCCTCCTCCCAGCCTGCTGGTGGGAGGAGCACGTGAGAATCGCCCCGAACCGGGAACGATTCTCACGGACTGACTGCTGGTGCGCGAGCACCTCGGAGAAACCGGGGACCAAATAGGCCATCAGGCGCTAGTGGACCCTGGACGAGGCTGGCCCGCTCTCGTTCCTGCACCGCAGTGTGGGAGAGCCATATGACCCTTTGAATCATGGTAGCCCACGCCATATGCCGGCCGGCCGAAACGGCTATCGGCTGGCATAGCTGGAGGATGGCGCTGGAAAAAGCGGGAAACCGCCAGCCATCTCACGGCTTCCTCCGGGCCGTAGGCCTCCCTGTCAGCAAACAAGGAGACCATGGCAGAGGAGAGCAGGGCGATGTTGTTGACCGCCGTCGCGGATTGTCGGCCTAACGTCCGTTAGGCCGACAATCTGCTTCTGGAGGCGGTCGGGGGGCAGCGGCTTTTCGTTAGGGCGCCATACGGCGCCCGGACAGAGAAGCGCTGCCAGTGGAGGCTCAGGCGAGGGATCCCCCTCGCTTACCGGAGCCTTCAGGGTAGAAGGGTCCCCACCTGCAGCAGTAAACAAGTGCTGCACAGGCGGGAACAAGGGGTAACCCGCCGGGAAGCAGATGGGGTGCGAAAGCACTCGCCCTGCATATCGTCAGATACGGGGGCGAGAGGCGGGGCCGGCATGGGAAACCCTTTGATGGCCGCCGCCTCACCCATGATCTCCCCGCGACGGTGGCGGTTGTAACCCGAGAGCGGGAAAAACCGGACGCCGAGTCGCCGTCCATGGAGGCGTCGTCGTCGGCGTCGATGATGCCATCGCGTCAGGTCCACCGCAGGGGAAAAGAAGAGATGCCTGGAGAGGATCCCCTCTTCAGGCAGCTCCCGGCAGGCGACACAGGAGACGGGGGGCCGCCATAGCAGCCTCGGCGTGGTCGGTGCCGAGGCACACAGAGCACGCCAAGTGCCCGTCACCCGGTGCCAGGGAGGCGGGACAGGAGGCGCAAAGGAGTCCTGAAAAGGACCTAGCTCCAGGAGCGCTCTCAGGTGGCCCTGAAAAGGGGCCGTTTGTCCGCGGCCTCGCCCGAGCCGCTGCCACCGGCTTCGGGAGATCCGTGTTTAAGTCTTCATCTTCTTCTTAATAGTAGTTCTCAATTTCTCGCTGATAAGCACAAGTGCTGAAAGAAAAGGGAGGATGAGTGACGGTATACACCGCGTTATATAGACACGATACCGTGGGGAAATGTGGGCGGTGCCCACGCTGATAGGTGCATAGTTTGAATTTTCAGCGCGCGCAGACGCGCGCACGGGACAAGCCCATAAGGCGAAGCCTAGACGGCGTAGCCTACATGAAATAGAACGCCTCGTTTCCACATACGTATGTTTTTCGTATCCGTGCTTCCGTAAATTTACGGAAGGGGGCGCTAGTGTTTTACGTACCGACATGAATTTATTTACGGTCAGCCAAAAAGATTGGGGAACGTATGATAATGGCCGTTTTTAGGAGACCGGTACTTTGGAACATGAGGATCGACATATAGGCCTACAGAGATAAAAACAAAACCAACCAGGCTTGGAAAGAGATCGGCGAGGAGTTTGGCCTGCCAGGTAGGCCTACTTACATGTTTTGTGAAAAACATAAAAACTTTCATACGGTATCTCCGTAAAACGACGGCGAAAGTTAAATTTTTTGAACGTGTATTACGGACATACCGGACAGAAATTTTACGGAGGGGAGGAGTCTCGGAGGAAAACGGACATTACGGAGAATCACATAGGAATGAATGGACTTTCGGTCGGAGACGGTTGGATCGCATACGAGAATGTACGTATGTGGAAACGAGGCGTAAAGCTGTGTTGTCTTTACTAGTTTCACTACAATGTAATGACCACGATTAGCTAGTGGAAAATACATTTGTTGTCTAGTACAGTGATATATTTGTATATGTTAGGCTATATATTGAGATGGCAGTGTGCGAAATACCCGACAATATTCGGGGATGTCCTCATCCCCAGATTGTTCTCGATATGTAGTAGCCAGCTAGGCCATAACGTTACATAACATGAACATGAACTGAATAAATGCCAGGTATATAGCATATCGGAGACGGGCACACAACAGTGCATTTGCAAATGAGAGCATACAGTAGGCTATGACCGATCTTGTGACATGTGGTCGGAGAGAGTCGTGTGTGTGTGTGTGTGTGTGTGTGTGTGTGTGTGTGTGTGTGTGTGTGTGTGTGTGTGTGTGTGTGTGTGGTGTGTGTGTGTGTGTAGAGCAAGTTGTTGAAGGAAGTGTTTCTACTTGACGTTACAATATTTCATGGATGAAAGCAAGCCAAGACAATCAATCTATATCTATAGCCTACATGACAACACACACACACACACACACACACACACACACACACACACCACACACACACACACACACACACACACACACACACACACACGCACACACTTTAAACACACTGTAAAGCAATAGGAGCCTGCATTGGCTAAAGTGTTGCGATGCACGTTATTTTATAACAGGGAGGGGCAAAGTTGTGCATTACAATGCAAACACGACAATAATTGGCCACCGATTCTTGCGCACTCAGAAGAACATGAACTGAATAAATGCCAGGTATATAGCATATCGGCGATGGGCACACAATCAGTGAATTTGCAAATGAGAGCCTGCAGTATGACCGATCTTGTGACATTATTTAACCATCCATCTACAGCTAATACGATCAGACAGATACAGGCGCGTCGTTAGCAATTGAAAACATCCGGGGCTTTAGCCCGGGGGGGAGCACCATCCTGACTCCTGCGTGCTACGGTATCTTAATTAATTAAATAATTAATTAATTAATTAATTAATGAATTAATGTATCGATTAATTAATTAAGGGCGCCCCCAACACATAGGTCGCCTATGCCGAGCGCCAGGGCAAAAAATAAGACATTAGAATAGCCTATATAGCCTGCGTGCACCTACCCGATGTCAAGAGCCATCGCTTGCTGGCTCCGACGGACCTGTCTCCCCCAGCCAGGCAACGGCAAGTAAGTAGTGGTCTGCTTTTATGTTTCATTTTAAGTTATTACTTATGTCCGTGAGGTTTAATGTTACAAGATAAAAACATGCTTTATATTTAGTCAGCATTTCAGAGTTCTAATTGTTTTCCCGGAATATGCATTCCTAAACTGTTCACGTCAAAGTTCTCTTTAAGATCGCATGAGATG